>NW_007252279.1:125563-129407 GCF_000164805.1 Carlito syrichta | reverse complement strand
CAGTTGCTGGAGAGGGTGTGGCGAAAAGGGAACACTTCTACACTGTTGGTGGGAGTGCAAACTAGTGCAACTTCTGTGGAAAACAGTGCGGCAATTTCTAAAAGCTCTAAATATTGACCTCCCATATGACCCCACAATCCCCCTACTGGGAATATACCCTGAAGAACTCATTCTATGTCCTTTTAGTGGTGCATTGTCCATTGACATTCTGGCTGATTATTGAAATGTAAGAATTTATCCCTGTCTTGGGGCTCTTATATGACTGTTTGGTTTTCTTTTAACTTTTGAGTTGATAAATGTGTGTATTTGCAATTTGGCTATCACAGGGCCTGTTATGTTGATTCTGCTTTTGTACTTTCTTGGGAAGTACATGGTTGTTTTCTTCTCCTTCTCCTTCTCCTTCTTCTCTTTCTTCTGTACTTAATACCTTTTTGAGCATCCCCTGTAGAGCTGGCCTGAAAGCAGCATAATTTTTTAGGGATTGAATGTCTGGGAGGGATTTTAATTCTCCATTGCTGATCAAGCTGAGCTTGGCTGGGTAGGAAATTCTTGGTTAAAATTGTTTATCTTTGAGGACTTTGAAAATTGGACTCCACAACTTTCTAGCTTGTCATGTATTTCCTGATAAATCTGCTGATATTCTGATTTGTCTTCCCTGGTAAGTAGTCTGACATTTCTCTCTGCCTTTAGAATTTTTTTTTTCCTACTACTTTGTGTAGGTGAATAACTATGTGTTGAGGGGTTGGACTTCTCATTTGATGTCTTACAGGGGTTCTTTGAATCTCTTGTGTTTGAAAGGTCTCATCTCTGATGAAATGGGAAAGTTTTTTTGGATAACCACCTGGAATACTTGTTCCATGGTGTTCATTTCCCATTCTTCTTCTGGAATACTGCTGAAGTATAAGCTTGGTTTCTTGATATAGTCGCACATCTCTTGGAAGCTTTGTTCTTTTTTTCTGAGTTTTCTTTCCATGTTTCTCATAGATTGGGTTACTTCCATGTTTTGATATTCATGCTCTGAGATTCTTTCTTCAGCTTGACTAATTCTGCTTACCATGCTCATCACCTTGTTATTTATTTCCTGGATAAGGTTTTTCATGGCCACGATCTTTGTTACAGATACTTTCAGTGTTACATTTTGTCTTTCTTGAGTCATTCATTCTTTCCATCCATTCCCTAACCTCTGTTGTAATGTGCAGCCAATTATTAGTGATTTCCACTGTTTGCATTCTGAATTTTGATTTTTTGTGGCATTACCTCTTTGGTACACTGGGAATTACCTGTATTATTTTGTTGATTTTTTCCTCATTTGTGATAGATCTCTTTCTTTTCTCTTTAATTTTATTATTCAATGGTAGTGAGAGGGGTTTTTACTTCTGTTGTTTGCTCGGTCCTCTATTCCTCCATGATCAGAGCCTCCTAATTTGTTTTGTTTTTTAATAGTGTTGGAGTTGGGAAACTTTGCTGTTTCTTATAGTTTTGAGAGTTGAATAAGTTGTGGGGTGGGGAGTTAGGTTTCAGAAATTACTTGCAAGTTACAATGTTTACTGACTGGGGTATGGACCCCTGATACCCACTCCCTACCACTACTCTATATGACAATGCTATGGGTACATGTGTGTACCCCCTGAGTCCAAGATAAAGTAGCAGTAATGAGGAGAACAGAGAAAAGTAGAATAAAATAGAACAGATATCTTATTGAGATTTTAGCATCTATGTTCATCAAAGATATTGGCCTGTAGTGCTCTTTCTTTGTTGGGTCTTTACTTGGCTTGGGTATCAATGTGATATTAGCTTCGTAAAATGATTTGGGGAGAGTTCCATCTTTCTCAATTACCTGGAATACCTTCAGTAGGATTGGTATCAGCTCCTCTTTAAATGTCTGGTAGAATTCTGCTGGAAAGCCATCTGGACTAGGGCTTTTTTTTTGTAGGTAGGTTTCTTATTATGTAGTCAATTTCCTTGATTGTTATTGGTCTATTTAGGGTCTCAATTTATTTTTGTTTCAACTTAGGCAAGTTGTGTGATGACAGAAAGTCCTCCATTTCCTTAAGGTTTTCAAGTTTGTTTCCATACAAGTGTATGTAGTAGTCTCCAATGATCTTCTGTATTTCTTCAGGGTCAGATGTGACTTCATCTTCTGTGTTTCTGATTGTGCTTATTAGGATTTTTCCTCATTTTTTCTTGGTCAGTCTAGTTAGGAGACTGTCAATCTTGTTTATCCTTTCGAAGAACCAGCTTTTTGCTTCATTGATTTTTTTGTATTATCTTTTTGTCTTCTATGTCCTGGATTTGGGCTTTTATATTGGTGATCTGGATTCTTCTGCTGAAATTAGGGTTTTTGTGGTCTTGCTTTTCCAGTTTCCTTAGGTGGCTTGTTAGGCTGTTAATTTGTGATCCTTCCATTTTCTTCATGTGTGTTTGTAGGGATATAAATTCCCCTCTTACCACAGCTTTCAGGGCATCCCAGAGATTTTGGTAAGATGTTTCTTCATTTTAATTTGCTTCCAGTATCTTTTAATCTCTATTTTGATTTCATCATTGACCCAGGAGTTGTTTAGCAACATACTGTTTAGTGTCCATGTCTTTGTGGGTTTTGGGGGGACCTTGTTGTTGTTAATGTTTATTTTTATTCCACTGTGGTCTGAGAAAGTGCATGATAAAACTTTGGTTCTTTTAAATTTGCTTATGCTTGATTTATGGCCAAGTATGTGGTTGATCTTAGAGTACGTTCTATGCAGTGATGAGTAGAATGTGAATTCTGTGGTCTTTGGATGGAGGGTTCTGTAGGTATCAATTAGGTTCATTTGATCAAGAGTCACATTGAGGTTTAGAATATCATTGCTGATTTTTGTCCTGATGATCTGTCTAGGATTGTGAGTGGGGTACTAAAGTCCCCAGCTATGATGGTATTGGAGCTGATATATTCTTTTAGTTTACATAGGAGCTGCTTTATGAAAATTGGTGCTCCTATGTTGGGTGTATATATGTTTAGGATGGATATTTCTTGTTGATGGATTGAGCCTTTTATGATTGTGTAGTGCCCTTCTGTATCTTTTTTAATTTTTGATAGCTTAAAGGGTATTTTGTCTGAGATTAAGATTGCTACTCCTCCTTTCTTTTGTGTTTCTTTCACCTGAAAATATATCATTAGATGCATAAAAAGCTTTTGATAAAATCCAGCACCCCTTCTTGATAAAAAAAAAACCTTGAACATCTAGGCATACGGGGAACATACCTCAAAATAGTAAAAGCCATCTTTTGAAACCCACAGCCAGCATACTCCTAAATGGACAAAAATTGGAACCATTTTCCCTGAAAACTGGAACAAGACAAGGATGCCCACTCTCACTCCTCCTGTTCAATATAGTATTGGAAGTCCTGACTCGAGCAATCAGAGAAGAAAAGGCAATCAGGGGTATCCAAATAGGAAAAGAGGAAGTCAAATTACCTCTCTTTGCAGATGACATGATTGTGTACCTTGAAAACCCTAAAGAATCTGTCAAAAACCTCCTTACACTGATAAAGGATTTTGGCAAAGTCTCAGGATATAAAATAAATGTGCAAAAGACAATCGCATTTATTTACACCAATAATAAAGAAACAGAAACTCAAATAAAAACCACAATTCCATTCACAGTAGCCACAAAAAATATAAAATACCTTGGTATCTTCCTAACCAGAGACGTGAAAGACCTTTACAATTAAAACTGTAAAACACTGCTCAAAGAAATCAAAGATGACACACACAAGTGGAAAAATGTCCCATGCTCATGGATTGGAAGAATCAACATTGTGAAGATGTCCATCCTACCTAAGGCAATCTGCTGATTTAATGCAATAC
>NW_007252279.1:92875-125278 GCF_000164805.1 Carlito syrichta | reverse complement strand
TATAAATCTACAATAATCAAAACAACCTGGTATTGGTACAAGAACAGGCATATAGACCAACAGAATAGAATTGAGATTCCAGAAGGCAAATCCTCAATTTCTCAACCAATTCGTCTTCAACACAACTTCCATCGCCAACCACTTGGGAGAGGAGAACCTATTCAGTAAATGGTGCTGGGAAAACTGGCTGACCACATGCAGAAGATTGAAACAGGACCCCTATCTATCCTCATACACAAAAATTAACTCTAAATGGATCTGAGACCTAAATAAAAACCTCAAACCATAAGAACCTTAGAAAATGAAGGACACACCCTCATGGAAATCGGAACTGGCATCCAATTCCTCAATAAAACCCAAAACCCACAGGCCATAAGAGAGAAGATAGACAAGTGGGACCTCATTAAACTGACAAGCTTCTGCAAAGCCAAAGAAACCATCAAGAGAGCAGGAAGACAGCCTACAGACTGGGAAAAAGTATTTGCCAACTCCAGGTCTGACAAAGGCTTAACATCTTGGATCTACAAGGAACTCAAATGTGCTGAAAAGAAAAAAGCAAACAACCCCATTATTAAATGGGCAAAATATATGAACAGACACTTCTCAAAGGAAGACATCCAAGCAGCCAACAGACACATGAAGAAGTGTTCAACCTCACTAATCATCAGTAAGATGTAAATCAAAACTACACTGAGATACCACCTAACTTCAGTCACAATGGCAATTATCAATTACTCAAAAAATAACTGTTTCTGGAGAGGGTGTGGCAAAAAGGGAACACTTCTACACTGTTGGTGGGAGTGCAAACTAGTGCAGCCTCTATGGAAAACAGTGTGGTGATTCCTAAAAACTCTAAATATTGACCTCCCACATGACCCCGCAATCCTCCTTCTTGGAATATACCCTGAAGAACTCAAATCACTCTATAAAAAAGATACTTGCACACGTATATTTATCACAGCATTGTTCACAATAGCAAGAACCTGGAATCAACCATACTGTCCATCAAAAGAGGACTGATGAAAAAAATTACATATACACGATGGAATACTACACAGCCATAAAAAAGAATAAAATCATGAACTTCACAGCAACCTGGAAGGAACTAGAGTCAATAAGACTGAGTGACCTCTCACAGAAACAATGATCTGAGTATCACATATTTTCACTCATATAGTGAACCTTGAACATACATTATAATACTATAAGAAAAGGACTGACAGTGGTGGGAAACTATGGGGCAGGGAGAGGAAGGGAGGTGGGATTAATGATAGTTAATATCTGTCTGGGGATGGGAGACACCCCTTATCAACAAGGGTGACTGAACGAAGCATATTTGTATGCTTAACTTTATCCCACAAAATCAAAATAAAAAATATTGATATAAAAAAATAAAATAAATAGAACAGATAAAAAGAATAAAAATATAAACCACAGAAAAACAAAAGCAAAAATAAGAACACAAAACCAAAAAAAGACAAAAAAGGGACAAAACCCAAACAGAAAAAAACACTAAATAAAACACAACAAAACAGGAAAACTGAACACACACACACACACACACACACACACACACACACACACAAAAACACACACTAAGCAAATAAAAAAGATGAACAAAAAAGAATGTTAAAAAATTTCTGGACACTAACCACCCTCTTGTGGCACATTCTATAATTATTCCTCTCTCCTGCTCACAGGTAAGTCTGCCTGCTATCTCCTGCAGGGCTGTGGGCTCATTCACAATCTCTCTGGTGTGTGCAGCCCAGAGGAGGAGAAGGGGGCAATGGAAAATGGTTGGGGCATCTGTCCTCCTATCCCTCCTATCTTATAAGGTCAGGGATATCCTCTCCCATGGGGAGGTGTGGAATCGTCTTCTCCCCAGTTGCTAGTGATGGGTGTCCCAGCCAGGCTTATCCCAGAGTAGAGTTTCCCTAGCTCAGCTGCCATCCAGGATCCACCTGGGTTTGTCCCTTTAAGTCATGCCCCAGTCATGTGGGTCTGACATTCAGAGGATTTCTGGAGAAGAGGGGTTGAGTCAGCCCAGGACTTACTGCTGATTCTTGGGGAGTCTTCCTAGTTATTTTTTGGTTGCACCCTTTGTCCTTCAGTTGGGTCAGTGGAGAGGTTGGGTCACCTGAGACTCCACACTCATTCTGTCCCTCTGAAGTTTGTGCTTCTGGGATATTCCCTCTGGGTCATGATCAACCCCAGAGTAGTTAACATGCCAGTCACAGAGCATGGGTCTGTTGCTCCATGGTGAGCAAGCTGGGGTACTTCCCTCTTCAGTTTTAAAGATGTTGGCAGGGTGCCTGTTTCATCTTCTCTTGTAGGACCCTTCCTCTGTCTCCCTCACTGTACTCCCTCTGTGGCCCTCACTGACAGGGTCTGGCCTAGCACTGAGATGGTCAGGCAGTCTGTGGCAACTTCAGTCACTCTTTCAATATTTCTTTGTCTTTGTGGATTTCTGTTTTATTGATAGTGTGCTCAATCAATATCTTTAACTAGAAGCTGTTTTACAGTGTTTTATTTGCAGACACATCAGTCTCTTTTACAACTACAAAACTCTATGTTATGGCACAAAGCAGCCATAGACAATACATAAGTGAGTGGGTGTGGAGGTACTCTAATAAATCATTATTTACAAATACAGGCAGTGAACTGGATTTGGCCCATGAGTTGTAATTTGCTAACCCTTAATGTAAACCCACTGCTGGTCATTTGACATTGTGAATAGTATATGAAAAATGTTTTCCCCAATATGCATTGTTTCCCAGACTTGTCTTCATTATACCTCTGCCTATAATATATTATTTGTGAGTCTTTATAACTCACAAATAAATGCTGATTTTCATCAATTCACCCTCAATCCCAGCTTTTTCCTGGGCATTGCTGTGTGGATGAAGGTCAGACTGGATGGTACAGACACAACAAACTGACTGCCTCCAAAAGCCAAAGTCAGTTTTATACATGAAACTCATGTCTGGATTCAGAGTAAGCAACTAAAACAGTGTGGGAGACAGGTGCTCTATAAAATATTTCCACACTTTTTGAGCAGTAAGCCCATGTACACCACCAGTTGTGTTTTTAACTGCATAATTCCAAGACAGATACCATATAAACCATAATTATTCAGGTTGTGTTTTGAAGAAGGATATTTGTCATTTTCTTTATATTTAAGTATAAATTTTAAGCATGTAGGGAAGTATTCAAAGAGGAAAATAGCATTTCAGATGCTTAGGGTTTGCTTCACACTAAGCTTAGCATTTCATGCCCAGGCATGGGGTGGAATAAGAGTCAGAGCAGCTTTAAATATTCAATTATATAATTTGTGCCAGTGCAGCATATGATTTTATATAAACAGTGAATATTCTATTTTCTAGTGTTTGGTACCAGGGAAGAAATAAGTTTACTGAACCTTGGTGCATCTGAGTTGGTGTCAGACTATCCTTTTCATCACTGGTGTCTATAGTCTAAACATGGACTCACTTGAAGAAGGCGGACAATGGAGAATGAATACTATGGTTTGAATGTATCTCTTCCAAAATTCAAGTGTTGTCAATGTGATATAAATTAAAGATGGGACTTTTAAGTGGTGACTAGGCTGTAAGGATTCCGCTCTATTTAATGGAATTAGTATCCTTACTAAAGCTTGGTGGAGGGAATTAGTCTTTTTTGCCCTTCCACCTTCTGCCATGTGAAGACACAGCAAGAAAGCCCTCACAAGATGCCACTGCCCTGACCTTGAGCTTTCCAGCCTCTAGAACTGCATTTTCATTCTTTATAAATTACTGTCTCTGGTATTTTGTTTTAGTAGCAAAAATGAACAAAAACAGATGAGGCTACAATTGTGCTCCCCAAAATATACCACCTGTTGTTACAATCAGATAGATTTTTAATGACTTCTTAGTGTCTCTAATGATTTTCACTTAGAACTGCCTAGGAGCCGGGCTCAGTAGCTCAGCCTGTAATCCCGCACCTTGGGAGGCTGAGGTGAGTGGATTGCCTGAGCCCATGGGTTCGAGACCCACCTGAGCAACTTGGTGAGACCTCATCTCTACAATAAATAAAAAAGTTGGCCAGGCTTGCTAGCATGCACCTGTAATTCCAGCTACTCTGAAGGTTAAGGCTGAAGGATCACCGGAGCCCAGCAGGTTGGTGGTGGCCGGGAGCAGTCACTGCACTCCAGTATGGGTGACAGAGTGAGATTCCAACTCAAAAAAAAAAAAGCTGCCTAGGTACCTGAATCTTCAAACGTTAGTAGCATGGTATCATTATCCCCTTCCTTAGATAGGTCTCTATTATAAAAGCTTCATTTTTTTACCTTCTTATAAGTTATTGAAGGATTAGTTTTTTTCTTTCTAGCATAATATATATATATACATACATACACGTTTGTATAAATACATATATACTAATATATATATATATACATATACATGTATCTACACACACACACACACATACACAGGTTCTCCAGAGAAACAGAACCAATAGGATAGATAGGTGTTAGATAGATAGATAGGTAGATAGGTAGAGAGAGAGATAGAAAAAAATAGACATATAAAAATGATTTTTTGTGTTATGAGGTTTTAGCTCACACTATTAAAGTCCTATGATTTGCCACCAGCACACTGGAGATCCAGGAAATCCTGTGGTGTAGTTTGAAGGCCTGAAATCCCAAATGCCAATGATATGGATTCTACTATAAGTCTGAAAGTTGAGAACAAAGAGTGTCAATGGCAAGAGAAAACTGATAATGATTCAGTTCAAACAACCAAGCAGAAGGAGTGAGAATCCAACCGTTTTCCATTTTTTTTCTATTCAATTTCTCAATCAGTTGACTGATGCTCACCAACATTAGGGAGAGTCATCTGTTTTACTCAGTCTATCAGTTCAAATGTTAATCCCTTCAGGAAACAGTCTCATAAACACATAGAAATAATGACTTGAGAGTTTCCTGCCCATCCTCCAATGGTAACAGACCTCTGTGTTGTAGCTGCACAATAAGCTGGATCTAAGAAGGTTCCCTGCCTCTCTCTCAGACAAAAGACGACTTTATCCTATTCCTCCTTGCATAGATCATCAGTGGACTTCTTGTTCCCTCCCACAGTGCCTCAAGTCTTTGCTTTATTAAACAACTATGCAGGAAGTAGGGAATCACTAGTATGCCGGAACACTTAAAAAAGGTACCTCTGGTCTTTTGCTCTGCCCTCAGTATTTCACATAAGCACTCAGAGGAGTTCTGTGGAAAAGAGGTTGCAAGTCAGTGCAAGTTTTCCTTGTGTATACAGCTCTAACTATTGTAAATTGTCATGCTAATCTATTCTTGGTCTTTAAGAATTACAATTACAATTTCAGCTAATTAGCTGATTTCTTTTTTATTAATATATGAAGTACAATGTGATGTTTTGATCTATGTATACATTATAGAAAGATTCAACCAAACAAATTAACATATCAATTATATAACCAACATGATTTTTTTGTAGTGAAACGTTTAAAAATATATTTTTGTAGAAATTTTGAAATATCTAAAACATTAATATTACCTGTGGCACCATGCAGTGCAATATATCAATAAAATTTATTTCTTCCATCTTACTGAAACATTGTACCCTTTGGACAACATCTTCCCTTTTCACATCCCTCCTCCTGTCTTCCAGCCTAGGGGAGCTACCTCTATCTTTGTTTCTAAACCAGATGATTTTAGATTTCACACATAGGTAATATTATGCAGTGTTTGTCTTCTTAGGTCTGGCTTACTTTACTTAGAAAAGTGTCCTTCAGTTCCATCCATGTTGTTTAGAATTACAGACATTTTTTTAAGATTGTATAATATACCACTGTGTGTACCATTGTCTTTATCCATTCACCCAGTAATGGAAACTTGGGTTGCTTCCATATCCTGACTATTGTAAATAATACTGAAATAAATATGAGAGTGCCAATATCCCTTCTATATACGATTTCAATTCCTTTGGAAAAATACCCAGAAGTGAAAGTGGTGGAATTGCTGGATGATTAGGTATGCATTCTTCGTTTTTGTTTTTGTTTTGTTTTTGATTTTGTTTTGTTTTGTTTTGTTTGAGTCACTTCTTTCTGTGTTTAGCCTAAGGTGAAGTGTCCTGTCTCTCTTTGGATGAATGATCACTATTTGGAATAATTTCACTTACCCACTTTTTAACTTCAGCCTTCTGAAACATTCAAGAGAGTTATCCTATTTTTTTCTGGTTGTTAGAGTGGGAATGATGTTCTCTTATTGTTTTATACACTCTATTTGGAAGATGAATAAAATAACTGAGTTTGAAAAAGAAAGACAGTAAGACATACTGAAAAATATTGCATTTGATTTATTGCTTGTTTTTTAATTTTTAAAAAATCTGAACAACTTTGGGACACACAAATAGTTTTGGTGTAGGTTTTAAGTATATTCACCACTGTGCGCATTGTACTTGATAAGCCATTTTTTGTCTCTCTTCTCCTTTCTTTCTCCCTCTTCTGAGTATCCAGTTTCCATAATAACATTTTCTATGTCTTTGCATTTGCTTAGTTTGGCATCCAATTATAAGTGAGACTTTGTGGTGTTCACTTTTCAGTTCCTGAGTTGGTTCACTTTGGATGATGTTGAGACTAGAGGATAATGAAACAATGGAAAAGAAGGAGAGGGGGAACATTCCAGGGGAAGACCCAGTATGTGTGAATATTTAGAAGCTTTGCAATAATCCAGTTGTAAAAGGTGAGCAATTCTTCATGGACAGTGGCTGTAAAGAGGTAGTTGAATTCAAGAAAAACTTGAGAGATGCAATCAATAGAACTTGTTGAATAAACTATCATACACTTTAAATATTAAGAAACCCTATAAATAAGAATTTCTACCGATTAGTTGGTAGGAATTGAGTAATTGATCATCTAGTAAGAGAAATCGTTATGATTTGAATTAGAAAACAATAATGAAAAATTAAATACAGAATTATCTTTTATACATGAACATTTTTTCTTAAATTTAAAGAAATTTCAATACAAGCAAATTCTCCTTGGATACTTGAGAGGTATGCAAGTAGTTTGACCACAGGCATTGCACTGGCAGAGAACCAACTTTTTCTCTTAGATTTTAGATTCATTTAGAGCTAGAAGCTTCATTTTTGGTCTCTCCTTCATTCCCTCTTCCCTTTCCTTCTCTAAGTTAAAAAATGTGTACTTATAAACAAAGGTGTTAACATTATTTTTATCCAAATATTTGAGAAATTATATATAGATATAAAATGCATATATTAGTACATGTATACTGTGTTTCTCTTAATTTTGAGGGGTAAATGCTTCATAAGAACAGATGTCAAGTCTTATTAAGCTCATCAGTATACTTCTAACACCTTGAGTAACACTGGACAGTGAACGTGTTCAAAAATACTTATTGAATTAAAGAATTGAAGTAGTAGGTATTTTAAATTCTTACTATAATATTCTATATCCATGTTTATTGCCCTTTTGCTAATAGTCTTCATCCGCTCATTCTTCAATGGTTGATGTTTCTCTTTCTCCCCTGCATTGCTGCTTGCTGACAGAACCTTGTCTTTAAAAGACAATGTTTTTATATTTCTCTCTCAATTTCTACCTTTAGTTTGAAAAATGTGGACAAAACTAGATAAATTTTCATTTCACCCTCTTCTTTAGTCCATGATAGTACTTGGTTTACATTATTTTAATGTTGTGTCTCTCCTCTGATTTGAATTAATTATTGAAGGACTTAAATTTTTACCACTGTTAGTTTCTAAACCCCATTAGGTCAATGTTGATGCTCTCCATTTTTAAATCTCTGTCAGTGCCTAGATTAGTTTCTAGAGCATCATGACCAGGAGTCTTCTCTGGTTACAGTGAGACAACAAATGAATTAAATTTACTTTAAACATTTTTAAAAATAGCTAGTGAAAATTATTTTATGACATCAAATTTCTCAGGAAAAACAACATTTATTAAACTTCTTGGAGTCATAAATGAATATTGTACATTTATTCAAATAAAAGTCTTGGTGCTTTGGATGAGCTTCCACACATTTAGATTTATGGACATTGTAAAAGGTTTTTAGAACATCTTATGCAGGATTTCCTTTATAAAGAAAGTGGAGAAGGGGAAAAAAAGGTATGCATGAGGAATAGGTTAAAATTTTTGGCAGTCACAAAAAAGTGTAAATGCATTTTTTATTGTTAAATATAGGCAATTTTATTATTTATAGTACTTCTGCGCTACAAAGTCACCACAAACACTGCAGTAGAGAATACTGAGCCATTCATTACTCCTAATAGAAGTACAGGGTTAGGTTCCAGGAGACTGATCACATTTTCATCAACCAAGCAATACATAACTTTGTTTTATGTGTGCTTCTGTTTAAAGGTGCCTTACTTAATATACATTGTTGATTCATTAATGTTGAGCTCACAGCCAACAGTGCTATAACTCATGCGTGAACAGAACTTATCTATTATATACATTTTCTCCATAAGCATATCACAGCTTTCTTGTACTTAGAAACACTAGACAGCAGTGTGATACTATGCTTAGGAACCATTTTAAACAGTACAATCCCCAAGAAAAATCATAGGAATGTAAAAAAATATGTCACTAAATGAGCTTTTAAAAGGACACTTGTTTACTGAACAGTTAACAGCATGGCACATGTACTTGTACAGTACATGACTGCTGGGTGACTCAAATTTTTTTACCACTCTATACATGTTCATAAATGACTACAAAATTACTATGACTATCAATTTTGGAGTTGCAAATAAAACTTAGTAAGTAGGAAAATTCACAAATATGAATCTGCAAACAGTAAAGGTCAATTGCACTGTCTTACTAACTGTGGTCACCAATCAGTGCAGTAATCTAGAAGATGTTTGGAGCTATTGGCCATCATCCAAGGTGGTCCTAGAGACATACCTACTGCCCTTATAGCCCCCTGTCTTTTTCGATAGCACAGCGTTTTAAAGATGACTAATTTATTCATATCCTCACCTTTACTTTAAACCCTAGGTAAACTCTGGCCCTAGTAGACTAGAGATTACAAATGAATAGTTTTAGTTTATATGAAAGGAACATAAACGCATAAATATATGAAAAGAAGTCCTCTTGGTGTACCTCAGGTGCTACCAATGTATACTCTTCACAGCTTTCTTTAGGGAACATGGAAACATAGACGGTGGTGGAAGAGAAGAAACCACAAGTGTGGAATATCCCAGGATTTGTTCGCTTTTTTCACTCAATTCACTTCAGTTCAGTTTGTATGTATTTAATTTACATCCCATTTCCATGAAATGTGTTATGTACCAAAATTTTATGTCTACATTTTTTAAACAACCAATCTGTCCTGATAGTGATTTCAATTAATAGACCATAAATATATTTATATATATTAAATGTCTAAGAGATTCTAAATAACAGGGTATTAAGTAAGTGAATTAGAACTGTCATAATATGTTTGAAATAAGCTGAGAAGGTTTTTTAAAAGTAACAATACTGATGACAGCCCTGTAGGTTTGAAAATGTTTGGTTTGAAATATTCAATGTAATTGAACTGCAATAGTTTTACGTAACATTAATATATGCTTTAGTAACTATCACTAAAAAGAAAAATAAGAATTTGCCTTAAACATTTGTAAGATTATATTTTAGTATCTGCTACTGGAGTAAGGTAGACTGTTACTTGTAAAACTGGGCAGGCGAGACCTCATCTCTACAATAAAATAAAAAAATTAGCTGGGCGTGGTAGCACGCGTCTGTAATTCCGGCTACTTGGAAGGCTGAGGCGGAAAGATCGCTGGAACCCAGCGGGTCGAGGCTGCGGTGGCCGGGAGCGGCCACTGTACTCCAGTCTGGGCGACAGAGTGAGACTCCAACTCAAAAAAATAATAATAAATAAATAAATAAACTTCGATGCAGTCTACTGATGTCAGAGAGGACTGAAGCTATTTCCTTTGAAGAGTTGTTTTATGACTTTTAAGAAATGTATTTTTAACTTGATTCACAGAAAACAAGTTTCTATCATCACAAAAAAACAACTGATACAGTCACTTTCCAAGTAGTCCTTAAGAAAATATTTTGAGGTGTTAAAATCAGACCACAAAAGGGGTTATTCCCTAAATTTTGGCAAGTAATCTTAATAGCAGAGATGTATCTGGCCAAGCGCATTTTTATTTTATCTTACTTATTGAGTTTGATGAATATTTCTCTTGGCAATACTTGTTATTAATTTAATTAGGAAGGAAAAATATTTTTAGATAAAATTTCCCTGGAAATCCATACTCTAAAAATTTACAATAAATATCAATATAATGTTGGTAATAGTAAAGTAGTTGAGGATACCATTTTTAATTTCTACTGAATTCCTTATGCCTTAATTCAGATGAAAATATATTCAATTAACACACAAATTCAACATGATAGCATAGGGTAACACATTCACAATCGTTTGGAAAACACAAAAAAGGGACTTGAAAATATAGGACAATTTAAATTTAGGCAGCATTTACAAATTAAGATTAGCTGTGATGGTTCCTGTTTTATACTTTCATTTCTTATTTTTTGCATGAATATTTATTTTATTTTAGTCATTATTAAAAATAATAGTACAAAAATATATCAGCAAAAATGGTGGAGTAAAGGATTTTTAAGCTCTTTCTTCCATTAGAGCCATGAAAAATAAGCAGTCAACAATGGCCAGAATCAAATTTTTGAAACCGTGGAGACTAATAACAAGCATGCAGCAACCCAGGGAGAACTCATCAAGAAAACCAGCTGTTGGGAGTGGATATGTTCATTTTCCTGATTGTGGTGATGGTTTTATGGGTGTATTCACATGTCATAACTTAGCAATTTGCATAGTCATAACATATGCAGTTTATTGTTTGTCAGTAAAAGTCACTAAAATATTTTAAAAAGAAAGAAAAACAGCTGAATCTCAATAAGAATAGTGCGCACTTGGGTTTTTAACTTACTGTATTCCTATCTCCTACTCCCCAGCTCAATGAAAGACTGGAAATTTATAGCTCATCTTTTTTGGTACTGGTACCAGAAGAAGCAGAACAGACTCCATTTGCAAATAGTTTCTAGTTCATCTGCCCAGTAGCTCCCTGGAAAACCTGATCAAAGCGCTTATTTTTATTTCACCAGATTGGAACTCTTTTTCACTATGGTGGTACCCAAGGACGTTTGTTTAAAACATTACATGGAAATAGTTTAGTTGTTGACACCTAAAACAGTGAATAACAGCTGAGCAAACAACAGACTGAATGAAATCTTGAGAGGAAATGCTAGCGAGTGTGATACATTGAAAAATAAGTACTTTGAAAAGCTCTTATGTATTTCTGGGAATAGAGAAATCATGTGCTTGCCTAATATTGTACATATAATCAGGAAAGATTTGAAAATTCCCCAAGATTTCACCTCACCTCTAGTTGAAACTTAGATCAAAAGCATGCTCCAACAGAAGCTCTTTGCAAAGATGGAAACTTTTTTGGGATGTTCCAGATATTTAAGAAAATCTCTGTTCTATATTATACCATTAAGGTAATGAAACAGAGACATGAATAGCCACACATGGCAAATAAAGATTTTACAGAATAAATTAATAAAAGCCACTAAACTAACAACAAAACAACAAGTAGCAGCAAATCAGAGGTGAGGGGTATTATGATTTCCAAAGTTGTCATATTTTAACACCAAGAATTTTCTTTTTGAAAATAAAATCACGAGCTTTCAAAAAACCAAGGAAATATGGCTCATATATTAGACAAATCATAATCAATAGTAACTGCTCCTGAGCAGACCCAGGCATTGAAATTACTCAACAAAGGCTTTACATCAGCCCTTTTTTTTTTTTTTTGAGTTGGAGTCTCACTTTGTAAACCAGGCTGGAGGACAGTAGCATGCTCCCTGCCTCACCAGCCTCAACCTGCTGGGCTCAGGTGATCCTTCCACCTCAGCCTTGCAAGCAGCTGGAACTACAGGCAAGCGCCACCATGTCCAGTTAATGTTTTGATTTATTGTAAAGATGACGTCTCGCCAAGTAGCCCAGGTTGGTCTCGAACCTGCAGGCTCAGGCAATTCTCTCTCCTCGGCCTCCCAAAGTGCTGCGATTATAGGCATGAGCCACTGCACCTGACCTAAATCAGCTCTTTTAAGTATCATAATTTAAAGGTCTAAAGTAAACCATTTTTACAAAAAATGAAGTAAAGCAAAAGGACGTGTTTTACCAAACACAGAATACCTAATTATAGATAAAAAATTATAAAGAGTAAGCAAATAGAAATTCTGGAGTTGAATAGTACAATAACTAAAATTAGAAATTCATTAGAGGAACTCAACAACAGATTTAAACTAGCAGAAGAAAGAATCAGTGAATTTGAAAAGAGATCAATTGATATTATCCAATATGAGAACAGAAAAAAAAAAGAAAATGAAAAATGAACAGAGCCTAAGGTACATGTAAGACGTCATTAAAGTGTACCAATGAATGGATAATAGGGTCCTAGAAAGAAAAAACAGAATAAACTGAAAGACTATTTGAAAACATAATAATGGGAATACTTACCAAATTTGATGAAATAATTAATACGGTTGACCCTTACACAACACATATTTGAACCATATAGGTCTACTTACTTGTAGGTTTTGTCCTCACCTCTTCTATAACTAAAATACAAAACCATACTCTCCTTTTTTTCTCCTCCTCAGCCTATTCAATATGAAGACAACAAGAATGAAATGATTATTCATTCATTTATGATTATTCATTTCCATTTAGTGAATAGTAAATATATTTTTTCTTATAATTATCTTATAACATTTTCTTTTCTTTAGCTTACTTCATTGTAAAATATATATATAACATACAACACAGAATATTTATAATATATATTCCTAGAACATGTGTTAATCAATTATTGAAGTTATTGATAAGACTTTTGATCAATTTTAGAATATTAGGAATTAAGTTTTAATGTTATGTATGAATTTTCAACTGCATGAAAGGTTATTTCCCTTAACTCCCATATTGTTCAAAGATCAATAAACCAAGATTAATAAACTCCAAGTAGGATAAACTCAGAGAGATCTACACCAAGACACATTATAATCTAATTATCAAAAGTCAAAGACAAAGAAATAATTTTGAAAGCACACATACACACACACACACACAGAGACACACACACACACACACACACACACACACACAAGAATGCATCACAAAGGATCTTCAATAGAACTAGTAGTTGATTGCTCATAAAAAATTATGAAATCTCAAGGACTAAAACATATTTAAAATAATGGGGGGAAAACTGGCAATCAAGAATTCTTTAACAAAAATATCTTCAAAAATTAAGGCGAAATTAATGCATTACTACATTAAAAACAAATGGAGAGAGCTCATCATTAACAGAACTGCTCTACAAGAAAGGCAACAGAGTGAGATTCTGACTCAAAAAAAAAAAAAAAAAAAAAGAAATGCTAAAGGGAGTCCTTCAGGAAGAAATAAAAGTTACTGCACAGCTTCCCACATCCATACAAAGTAATAAAAAAACCTTAGTAAAGGTAACTGTATAGATAAATATAAAAGTATAAATTTGTGTTTTTGTTTGTAACTTCATTTTCCTATCTAATTTAAAAGACAACTGTAGAAGGAACGATTATAAATTTATGTTGATCAGCACACATTATATAAAGACATAATTTGTGATAATAGTGAAAAAAAGCATAACGTACTGACAAAGAAGTCAAGAGATAGTAAATTTTGGCAAGGGTATGGAGAAAAGGGAGCCTTTGTATACTGTAGGTGGGAAGGTAGATCGGAATAGCCACTATGGGAAATAGTACAGAGGCTCCTAAAAAGTTTAAAAACATAACTACCATATGACCCAGCATCCCTCTTCTGGGCATATACCCAACGAAAACGAAATTACAATCTTGTAAAGGTATCTGTAACTGCTGTGTTTATCACATTATTTATAATAGCCAAGATATAGGAACAACCTAGGTTTCTGTCAATGAATGAATGGATAAAGAAATTGTGAAGAGATGATAGGGTAGAGATAGATGATAGATAGATTAGATAGATAGATAGATAGATAGATAGATAGATAGATAGATAGATAGATGATAGAATAAACAGAATGTGTAGATATACTCATAGATAGTGTTATAGATATATTATTCAGTCTTTAAAATATATCCAAACAGGGATTATCCTAGAGGCCAGACAAAGAAAGAAAAGTATTACATGATCTCATTTATATGTGTAATCAAAAAAAAGGATAAGAAAAAGTCCAAAATGCAGAAATAGAGTAAAACAGTGGTTACCAGGGGCAGGGCACATCTAGAGATCTTGTACAAATGAGGACTATAGATGAAAATTTTGTACTATATTTAGGGGAAAGGAAGCATAATGTAAATATAGAATAAATCTATGTGAACAACCACACATTCAGAAACTAAATGATGTAGTCAAAAAAAAAGAATAATAATTAGAAACACACAAACTACCAAAATAAATTCAAAAATACATAGAAAATTTGAATAAGCTTATAACAACTAATCAAAACTCTTTTTAAAAAGAAAGCTCAGAAACAGATGACTTCTTGGGAAATTCTATAAAACATTTAAAAATTAGTTAACATTTATCCTTTACAAATTCTTCAAAAAATAGAAGTGGAATATTTTTTTAAATCTTTTATTATGAAATGTTCTTAAATATATGACACCAAAAGCAGAAGCAGCAAGAACAAAAATAGATTAATTGCACTACATCAAAATTAAAGTAGTTTGTGAATCAAAGCGCAATAGCAAGAAAGTAAAAAAAAAACAACCCACAGAGTAGGAGAAAATAATTGCAAATCACATATTTAACAAAACTCTAGTATTCAGAAAACATACAGAACACTTAAATCTCAAACAATATATATATAGCAGCCACTGTGGAAAACAATTAGTCAGTTCCTCATAAAGTTTCACACAATACTACTATATGACCCAGCAATCCCATTCCTAAGTATGTATGTACTCAAAAGAACTGAAAACAAGTATTCAAATAAAAACTTGTACATGCATGTTCATAGCAGCCTAATTCACAATAACCAAAAAGTACAAACAGCTAAAATGTCTATCAAGATATGAGTGGGCAAACAAAAAATAGTATACCCATACAATGGGATATTACACACCCCTAAAAGAGACTGAAGTACTAATACATGTTACATTAATTTAAAAAACATTATGCTAAATGAAATAAGTCCAACACAAAAGGCCTCCCATTGTATGATTCCACTTACCTGAGTTGTCTAGAATGAATCACTCATGAAGACTCCATAGTGACTATTCTAGAGCTTTAATTTGGAGTGATGAAAATGTTTTGGAAATAGATGGTGGTGATGATTATACAACACTGTGAATGTACTTAATGCCACCTAATTGTTCACATTAAAATAGTTAAAATGTAAATTTTATGTCATGTGTATTTTGCCACAATAAAAAAGTGTCAACAAAAAGAAACACACAATTCAATTTTTAAAATGAGCAAAAGATTCAAATAGACATTTCTCCAAATAATAAATGCAAATGACTTATAAGCACATGAAAGATGACTAACATCATCAGATATCAGGAAAATGTAAATCAAAGCCACAGTGAGAAACCACTTCATCTTCCACTGAAATGGTTCTAATAAAAAGAGAAAAAAAAAAAAGGTAAATAACAGATATTGGTGAGAATTGAGAGAACTGAGTCCTTCTGCATTACTAGTTGTCTTGTAAAATGGTGCAGTCATGTGAAAAAACACTTGGCAATTTCTCAATAGCTAAAGATAGTTACCTTTGAACCCAGCAATTCCACTCCTAGGTATGTAACCCAGGAAATTGAAAACAGATGTTCACACCAAAACTTGTATGGGAATGTTTTATAGAAGCATTATTCGTAATAACCAATAAGTGGAAAACACCCAAATTATTTATCAACTGGTGGATAAACAGACAAAATGCAGTATATTCATACAATAGAATATCATCTGGCCATTAAAAGGTATAAAGTACTGATACTTGCCATAATAGGAATGTACCTTGAAAACATGTTAAGTGAAAGAAGCCAAACAAAAAAAGTCACATATTTTATGATTCTTTTATATGATATTTTCACAATGGATAAATTCACAGAAACAAAACAAAAAAAAAATGATTGGCAGTTTCTAGAGCCCATGTGGAGGAGGTAATTGAGAATAAATGCTAATTGGTACTAGGTATCTTCTGGGCCTACTTCTTGATACTATCACACTGGGGATTAGGTTTCAACGTATGAATTTTGAGTGTACACAAACATTCAATCTATAGCAGTCATATCTCTAGCAAATGGCAGAGTCACAAGGGTCTTGAAAAAGATATCACCCTGTCTTCCAAAACAAATATTTTGTTTTGATATTGACATTGCCTCATGAAACACAAACACACTGGAACAATTCGGGCTCAGGGAACAATACTCCAAAATGGAGGTCTCAGCAGCAGACTCAGAAGCAAAAATTTTCCTCTGACTTTCTCCTGCCTTCCCATTTCTAAGTTCTGTTCTCTCTTGAGGCCAGTTATAGAAACTAGAATGCCTCTTTTCTGAGGCAAGTCATAGAAACCAGTAGCCCTTTTCTCTAAAGCTAATGATAGACTTTTATGTTACTGAATGTGTGTACACTTAAACATTTCATTCTAGATCTATAACGAAGTTTATAAGTTAATTCTCAATGTTACAAGCCAGAAATGGCATTAGCTTTTTAAATGACATATAAACATATTCACCATTGAGTGATGAGCCTAGATCATTTGTTGACGACTATACAATTGGCAACTGAGAAACACACTGGGAACTCAGATAACACAAGCAGACAGTGTCACCTAGCACACTTTGCTTTTGACTAAGTGTGCAAAGATCTGGTCATTACTGTAGAGAGACCTAAGTGTTTGAATATGTGAAGCCTATTTCCAGGATACCACCTTGCACACTGGCCATTATAGCACTCATCATGCAATTCATTGCATTTCTGCAAAGAACTCCTGTGGGGCGAGTGGGAGAGGGAGAGGGAGGAGGAGGGAGACAGAAATAGGGGGAGTCATTAAAGGAGATCCAAATGCTGTATTCCAAATGAAGGATGAGGTACTGAAAAACGTTTTATGTACAGAGCATTAATTGAATCTTCTGTTTTCAGTCAGGCATTTTCAGTACCTGTGGTCTTTTCTGGTTTGAGTTAGATTCTTAGGGTTTCTTCTGGTTAGATCTCACCATCTATCAGCCCACTTCTATCAGCTTCCTGTTTTTCAGTTATTTGATACAATATATCAACTGCAAATGGGCACCTCTATTATTCCCTTCATTGCTATTAAAGTATAGCTTTTCAACTCCTATACTAATTTTTGGAGAGGGTCACGGAAGGGTAGATTACAAATACGCATTCTCAATTTAAATTTTTATCTGAAAACCATGATTAGCATTTATAAGATTGAGGAAGGTCCTCATAGTTTAATCTTTCATGATCAAAGAATTAAAATACCTGTTTCCTACACCTTTCAATTTAGGTAGTATGTTTGGAATCACTGGCCAATATGATGAAAGAAATAGTGATCTCTTATTAATATCCTAGAAATGACAAGATTTCTTTTGTCCTACAAAGTATCATCCCTTCTAAGATTATTCTGAAATCAGGAAACTGTTAAGCTCATTCTGAACTGGTTCCATAATCTACAAATTTTGCATTAATATCCTGTAGAAATTAGGGCCAGAATCAGCACATCTCAAATACTAATGCTTAATTTCTACTACTCTACTGTGGATCTAGATAGACTCTCAAAAGTATCTTAAAGATTCAAGAGACAAAAACACCTGGAAGTTTTCCATCAATAGTCTTTAGTTTATGTGATGGAATCTAGGTATTATTTTTATCTTGAGCGAGCAGCAATTCACTAATAATAACCTTAGTGTTTCTGTGTTAACTTCTAAGTCTCACTAAGTTGAATTTCAAAAAAAGTGGTTTTGTAATCTATGCATAGAATGAATATACTCATGATTCTGAAAAATAGGTTTATCTGAAATAGCATGAATGTTTTATTTTTCTGTTAGCATTTTTATCAGCATAAAGTTATATCTCAACATAACTCATTTTAATCTAACTTTTTTATGAGTGTCAATTATTTAACTTAGTTTTTAACACAAGAAAATTTAATACCCAAGAAATATGTGTATTTCAAACTTGGAAGGAACGTTTGTGTTTCAGACCCTTCTGTCCAAAGTGTATAGAAGTTGCTCTTTCTTTAGGTGATGATTATAGGATCTAATTTAGACAGATAGATGAGAGAGAGAGAGAGAGAGAGAGAGAGAGAGAGAGAGAGATGATAAAGCTTGTTTGAATATACACATATAGGCTATAGAGAGAGAGAGATGTATGTAGATATAGATACAGAAATAGGCAGCTATAGGTAGATATGTTTTAAACTTCCAAATTTTCTTTCCACTTGTGATATTATTGTATTTTGTATTTTTCTAGTGATGTTGTGTCAGAGTTTGAAAATACACTTATTGGAAATATATACTTAGGAAAATTACCAGTATTAATTCATTGTTAATATGTAATCAGTTGATACATTTAAGTTACTTTTTTTTTTAAGTTGGAGTCTCACTCTGTTGCCCAGTCTGGAGTTCAGTGGCACACTCACGGCCACCACAGCCTCGATCTGCTGGGCTCAGGTGATCCTTCCACCTCAGCCTTCCAAGTAGCTGGTATTACAGGCGCATGCTACATTTAAGTTACTTTGACAGTAAGTTAAGCTTACTGATTAACTCCACTTTTTATTATAACCATTTTTACAGAACTATGTACAATATATATTTCAAATTTCCACTAAACTAAGAGAACAATAAGAATGTATTTTTTAACTTTAATGTAATAAAACAGTATCTTTAGCCAGGGGATAAAGTATAGGTATTTCTTTGCTAGGAAATTACATGAATAAATGGTTCAAAAGATTTTGAAAGTTTTTGTTGTTATTATGAGTGGTTTGCTACCTAAAGTGCAGCACACAAATATACTCTCAATAAATTTTATAGCAGCTATTATTGTAGGCTTTCTTCAACTAGGCTGTTTTGTAATGTGATTCACTTCCTTCATTTTCTATTGTTTAGTCTCTTATTATGCAAGAATTATTTTTGGAGTTCTTATTTCAAATCACTTCCAATATATTTTGAGGTATTCATGGAATAGATAAATGGATGATAGATAGATGTCTTCCTCAGTGATTAATACAGATCTCCTAATAAGCATCATTAATTTGGAGTCTCTTTATGTACTTTTTTTAACATCATAAAATTTAATATTACTAAAGCTTTTTCTGCCAGAATAGGAAATTGTTTTTATCTGTTTGAAAATTTTACCTTAAACATTTTTCCTGCAGACAGCTTTAAAATATTGTTGCTTTTCAGAAATTATTGCTGGCAGCTGCTCTTCAAGGATCTTTTTCTCTGAGCACAGCACTTGTGTTTGTACTTTCATGACACACATGGATCAAGAAACAAACGGCGGCCTCTTTAGTGGACTGTTCTTGGGAACTAATTAGAATCACAGGCAGAGACAGAATTGCAAGACTGTCCTTTTACTTACATTACTCTGAACATTTTGCTTTGTCATCATTTTTATACATCTTTCAACATGTGGATGCAGGAGATAGTGATAAATCACTTAATAATTAGGAAGTACCCATGAAATGAATGCGCTTCTGTTATGGATGTCATCAAACATTTTTCTCTTTTCTCTTCTCCTCTACGGCTTACTGAAGGTGAATCTTAACCAAAGTAGATTCAGCTTTCTGGATGAAGGACATTTCTTTTTGTCAAAGGAGACTAAAGCTATTTAAGCCAAACACCTGCTACACATATCTAGCTCAATATTTTGAGTGCCATTTTCACTTCTAATCTGTGGTTTCTGCTGATATCAGTATAGCTGATCATTGGCTCATTTCACTGGAATATTACTTCATCAGTATAAAACTAGGGAGAAATGCCTGAAATATGTCAGGCAGTCCTTTATACATGATAATGATCCTACTGATAGCCATTGAACTTGAAATTCAGTTGCATTATCATACATGATAAAAAAATATATTTTCACACATTTCTTAATTCCTTTACAATGTTACATATTTAATTAAAATGCACTAGTCTGACATACCTGAAGACTCTTTTAGTTCTACAATTTTTATTCACTACTCCCCAAAATTTTTATTTCATCTAAGATAAATTTTCTTGTATTAGATCTCGACAAAATGTGTTTCAAAGGAATTGTTTTCCTCTGGTGTTTCATAATAAGTAACAAGTAATAGGGAAAATTAGCTTTTAAATAAACGGTTAGTACACATCAAAATTGCCATGTTCTTGAAAAAACAAGAAAAACAAAGACAATGTGTATTTACACATAGTTAGACAAGAATGTGAAATAATTTTATTCACATAGTACTAATTGTGTCAATGCAGACCTAAATTTGTTCAGAGAATACAGTAAGCCTATCATTTTATTAAGCATAGTGGTATTTAAATCATGTCTCTCTAGATTTTGCTACATGAACAATAACTTAAGTAGTTATCTATTTCTCCATATAGCTTCAACATTTATTTTATCCTTGAAGTTCTAATTCTCACAAGATTCTTGACACATTATGGGAGAAGCATTAAATCGTATATGAATTTGGTAACAAATATTCGTCATTATGATCCCAGGACATTGCATATACAGACCTCACTAGCTATTCCAGTTATCATGGCTGTAAAATTCAGTGACTTAAGTAGCCATCTGTTATACTCTCAAATCTGGTTGCCAGAAATCCAGTGAGAACACCTTACTTATCTGTGGGGATAGTTTGCCTCTCTCCATGATGTTTGGTGTCTCAGGTGAAAGACTCGAAGGCTGGAAACTGGACATCTGAAGGCTTGCTCACTCAAATGTATGGAAGTTGATATAGACTGTTGGCAGAGACCTTAGCTGGTGCTGTCAATCAAAACTTTTACAATAAGCCTTGCCTTGTGTACGGGACTTCATGATTTTGTGACCAGGTCGAAAGGACAACATCCAAAGATGGAAAGGAGCCAAGTGGAAGTCATCCCACTATGACCTAGTATCAAATTCTTTCAACACGAATTCTTTCACATTCTCCTTATCAAGGCAGCAACAAGCTCTGTGAAATTTATATCAAAAGAAGGGGAAATGGACTTTACCTCTTCATAGGGGAATGACATGATTCTGGAAGAGCATGTGGAACAAGAGAAATTTCTGTGATTTTTTTTTTTTTTTTTTTTTTGGTTTTTGCAATCTGCCACACAAACCATGAAAAAGATCTCAAAATAGTATGAGTATACACAAGTTAAACACAACTAGATTGCTATGTTTTTTTCCCTTAATTAGAAATTTCACTTTCTTTATGAGTTGCATATTTGATTTCCTTGACTTCCACTGAGGTCCTATTGTTATTCATTTTCTACATATAATAGTTGCTGTGTGGGTTTGTTTAGAACCAATCGGTATAGTTAATGACACACAGTGACTTTAAAGTGTCTTATTTTTATTATATGCTTTAATAAAAGCATTACCATATTGTGATGAGAGGATGATGAAATAATTTGTTTTTCATTTTGACTTATTATATTATTGCATTCTGACTCTGTTGTAGTTTGTTAGTATGAACATGAGCACTTTTGCATTCCAGTGTCTTTTTATTTTATGATGTTGGTGTGCTGTTCAGTCACAAAATTCCCGGTGACCATGAAACCAGTTGCTTCTATTGATGAAGCATGTACATGGTAAGATAGTTTTCAAGTACTATTATTTTATTCTTTAAATAGCAGCCCTTCATAATATTTACACAACTACTTCCTTGGTTTTTTCTTCTACCACTTTTCTAGACTATTACTTGTTGCTTTCCTTGACTCTATTTACTACAATGCATCTTTGCACATTGTTTCCTAAACTATGCTGTACCTTCGCTTGAAAACCTTTATTGTTGTCTTATGGTCAGCAGGATAAAATTTAAAAATAGCCCACAATACTCTTCCCTGGTCACCTACATGATCAAACTCTTCTCACACCATTCTCTATTCTTCCTTTCACGTTTCCTACCTTCCTCCCTCCCTTCTATCTTTTAAAAAATTTATTTATTCCAGAAATATATACTGAGATTTTACTATGTGCTAGACTTTATACTAAACTCTGCAATACACTCATAAATTAAAAAGACCAAACTTCCATCAGACAAATACCCTCGCAAGAGGACGCAGACTTCTCTCGAACCATCATTCTCATAAATGCTAAATTGCAACCATGACTACAAAGCAATATATTGTGAAAGGAGGATATGTAATGAGGGGATTGGCATAGGTAAAAGGGATCAGGGTAGGAGAATTTTACCTGTTTTCTTCTACCACATGACATATATAGAAAGGCAGTAACTTAGTAATGTTCATTCATTCAGTTGAGGATCTAATATTATGCTGGTTCTGGAGAAATAAAAAAGAATACAGATACAGAGGCTCCAGTCTTTATCTGGTAGTAATTATCCAAGTTAAGGAAATGGAAACTGTATTCAGGGCTCTCTAGAGGAGATAGTAGTGATAACTTAACTGGGGTTGGAAAACCTGACAGGAATGACAGGCAGTAGCTAGCAGGGTGGAAAACATCCGCATAGTGTACAGTCATGAGACAGTGCAGAGTTTTGGTGTAAGGCAAACAGTGTATTTTCCTGAACTCCCCACTTCAACCTTATCCTGCTTTCTGTTCCTCACAATATTGATCATTTTAATTGGAAAGTTAAGTATTCTGTATTATAAGAATGTCTACAAGAGCAAATATGTATGCATGCATCCTCCATGATAGTTAAAAGGAGTGTATGATAAGGAGAAAGTCTATCTTTACCTTATTATCATTTCAATTGAATTATAAATAACAACTAGCTTCAAAATGAAAGTAGAGAGGACACATATGCTCACTTCAGGAAAAGTGAAATCTTTGATGTCATGGTTATATCAAATACTTATTTTCTGGGTCAATTGCTGTGAAGTTCTTTGTAACACTGGAAATTTCCATCCCTTCATTTCTAAGTGTAGCTATGTGGATATTAGGCACAAGAAGGTGTTAGAGTATATCCCATAACAAACTATAATTCTACAGTACAGGGTTTTTTTTCTGAGATCCCTAGATTATTTATATTCTTTGAGACAGAACAGTACATTAGAAGAGGGATATCTGGATTTATAAAATCATTGCCATTCATAGCAGGCAAGGTCAATGAGATTCAAAATATTAACAGAACTGTCATTCAAAAGCTAGGCTGAATATTGGGTAATACAATAAACAGCAAATATTGCTATAAAAATTATGCAAGAGCACCAGAAATTAGTTTTTTTGAGTTAGCAACACATTGTTTATTTGGCAAATTGCTACATTTGTGAAGAGTAAATTTGCAGACTATAGCCATTATTTAAATATCTTGTTCATTAAAAAGTAGAGTGTAATAAACAAAAATATTGTCACTATAGCCAGCCTACCAGAGTTCAAATTTCAACTGTCTACATATTAGTTAACTGAATTATTACCTTTAAAACCTCTATTTTAATGTGATTACTGGATGAAATAATATATAATAAAGCTCTTGGTACAGTTTCCGGTATACAGTTTCCGGTATACATAAAAGAAAGAACTAACGAGAGAATAAATATTTGTTAATAAATTTAGGAATTGAAAAAATTAATTCAATCAGCCTGGTAATCTAACTTTGAAAATAGCATCAATGTATATGTTATCACACAATGTGGTTTATAAGAGCTTATATGTACTTCAATTTAAGTGCTATAGTTTTGGAATCTATTTGTTATGTCATACATATGCCAAATTTGTGAATTATCTGACTCTCCTAAGATAAAACTTATGAATTTTGGTTGGTGGTTCTAGTATTTATAAATAAGAAGATATACATTAAATTTAATTTCTTACCTTTTATTGCTTTTGTTTATCTACTTTCCTTAGCATTTAGCATTTGTGTTTTTCCATCAATATTTAGATGTCTACTGCTTTCTCAACCTTATTATAATTATATTTATGTTGCATAGAGAATATCAAAATCTAGATAAAATCATATAAACAACAATCCCAAAATTAATTGTAGATGTGACGATCACTTTGCAAAACTGAAATCTAAGCATCCATCTTAGCTAGTTCATTTGAAGACTTTGCAAGGCTCATTTGAAGACTTTGCAGTTTACACTGGTGTAATTTAATAAGCTGGACACCCTTTTTTAAAGAATACAGATCAACTCATTATGGGAGACATTGTTAGGTAAATCAGCATCAACAATATTTGCAAGTATTGAGGACATCACCCATTATTTTGGACTTTAAAAAATAATCATTTCACTTAGAATCGCTTTAGATTTAGAGAATTATTGCATGTAGGACAGAGAATTCCCATATTCCCCAACCTAGTTTCTTTGATTATTAACATCTTATTAGTGGTGAATTGGCCAGAACAAGTTAATCAGTGTTGATCATTATCACCAACAGAAATCAGTATATTATCATATTCTCTCATTTTTCCCCTAAAATCTTTTTTTTCTATTTCAAGGTGCCATCCAAGATGACACATGACATCTGATAACTACGTTTCATTCGAATCTGCATGTCTACGAAGATTTCTCAGTCTTTTCTTGTTTTGAATGACTTTGGCACTTTTGACAATGTCCCTCAGTTTGTATCTATCTGATATTTTTTCTCATGACTTGACTGCAGTTCAGAGTTTGGGGAAGAAGTCCATCGATGTCAACTACCATTCTCATCATATCATATCAAGTGTACATACTTGTAGTATGACATATCTGTTAATGTTAGCCTTGACCACTTGGTTTGAGTTAGTCTTTGTCAGCTTTCTCCATAGAGAAAAATCTTTTTTATTTTTTCTTTTCTATGCCATATTTTTTGGGAAGAAATTCAGTAGACTAGGTATAGATTTGAGAAGTAGGGATTATCCTCCATCTCAATGAGGGCAGAGTATCTATACAAAGTATCTAGGATTTTTATAGGGAAATTTTCTTTTCTCCCCCATTTATTAATTTATGCAATCATTTATTTATATTAGTATGTACTCATGAATATTTATAAACACATTAATTATTTATTAATTTTTTTGCTCTATTTTTTCCAGCTTTGGTCATTGGGAGCTCTTTCAGTAGGCTCCTGTATCCCTTTGACATAGTCTATCATTGTGGATTTTAATTTTAGCACTTTGCTTCTTGGCACTATCAGATGCTGTAGGTTTGTCTTACATATTTTCTTCTCCATTCTTAGACTTAGTCATTTCTTCAAGAATTCCAAGTTTATTTATTATAGAATGGTGTTAAAAACTGGGTGTGCTAGTTGTTACTGTGTTGTCATTGCTTCTAGATTCAACTACTAACAGAGCAAGAAATTACATGACTGTATTCATACAGCTACGTATACCTAAAAAAATTCAAAACTAAACATCTCTACTCGTTTTAAGGTGTTAGTCAATACTTGTATCTACAACTCTAGCCTAATACTACATAGATTATTCTAGCCCCTTCCTTTGATTTCTTCATTTCCACTCTAAAAGTATACTAGGTTCAGAAGTGCTAACAGATATACTCATGAGAATAATATTATCAACTGGAGTACAGAGTTAGGATAGATAATAAATTATTTTAGTCATTGCAAGCCATTCAGTCTCTGTTGCAAATACTCAACTCTGTTGCTATGCTACCACAATAGCCATAGACCACACATAAATAAATGAATGTGGCTATATTCCAATAAAACTTTATTCATAAAAACAGGTGAAGTGACAAATTTGACCAGTGGATCATAGTTTGCCAGTTCTGATCTATCCCATTCTCTCATTTGTACAGAATCTTCAGTGTCATCCCTCCTAGGTCCCTCTTTTCTTCTGTTCCAATCTGGAATGGTTGTTTCACACTAGATTTAATTACTATTAACCAGTGACTGATGCTTACTGGTTTCTTGGGTTAGAGCCACTATTTTGTGGAGCCCATATCTTACTCTTTTTTTGATTTACTTCATATCTATAAAATAAAAATAGTAATAAAAAAGAAAGAGATTTATTAAAGAAAAGACACATTGTGAAGGGCACAACAGCCAGGAAAACAACAAGAATGTCTGCTGTCTGCTGCCACCAATTGACTCTTGTATATTAACCTTTCATCCTTTAATATTGCTATACTTGCTTATTATTCTCAATTTTAGAATTTTTTTTTAATCTTTGGTATTTTCTACCTAGAGGTCATGTCATCTGTGAATAGAAATTTGATTCCTTCTCTCCAATATGTATGCTTTTTATTTCTTTTTCTTGTCTAACTAGGACTCTCAGTGCTAGAATAATAATGATGAATAGAAGTAGTGAGAGACGACATACCTGCCTATTTTCTTGATCTTAGAAGGAAAGCATCCAGCTTTTCCCCTTAAATGTGAAGGCAGCTGTAGGTTTTTTGTAAATGTTCTTTATCATGTTGAGGAAGTGTACCCCATAATATCATAATAAAAAATATCGATTATAAAAAAATAAAATAAAATAATCCATCTCAGAGTGTGTGTCTTAAAGCTCTTTCTGCTATTATCTGCTATTATTATGTTAAAGAACTATTGGTGTGGTGGCAAGAAAATGGGGTTGGGGATGTCTTACAATCTTCCAATTAAATCTTAGTCTTTTAGTGTGCCTGTGTCTCAAAGTTGTGACCTCTACAAGTATTTTTCCATTTATATAGTGCCCCCTCCCATTTACCCATCCTTATATTACTCATTTTCTTTCCTGGCTGCGGTGTTTCCATTTTATTTTCTTGAAGACCTGACACCTGGTGAATATGTGTTTTCCCCTTACTTAAAACTGGAAGTCTGGAAGGAACTGGAGTGAGAGAGGAATTCTCTTCTTTCAGGTGGAATAATGCTCTGGCAAACTTCTTTTCCCTAGGGTAAGCTTTGTTACAGAGAAGTCTCTGGACGTATTTCACAGTGGTTACTCTTCCCTGCTCCCCACCCTTTGACAAAACCACAAGGGATCTTTCTCAAATGTCCACATGAGAACCTAGTAGGGTTTCTGAAGGAAAAGCTCATGGAAGTGTAGGGACCCCGGGGATTGTGGAGTTTCTCTCTCATGTTATTTGACACTCAGCATCCCAAAATTCACCAAAATCATTAGTAAGTTTCTATTAGTTTATGGTTCCTGCAGCTTCTGCGCCAGGTAAACAGATTTCAACTCTGTCTCTCTGGATGTGCCTGATTCTCTAATGTAAGAGTGGCAGTTTGTCCTGGAACCTCAGTTTCTTTGTTGGTCCAATAAAAGTCACTGGTGTTCAGCTTGTATAACTTTTCTTATTATAAGGATGGAAGTAATGGCTTCTAATCTCTTTACATGTGGGAGCTGAACCTATTTTGAAATTTCTATTTACATATGTCAATTTTTCTAAATCTCCAGAGTCAGGATCCCTAGGTTATTTTAACAGTTTTATGGTCTTTTTAAAATACGTGATATCAGGAAAACCTCTACTTCAAAGGCAAGATGAGAGGTATAATATCAAATTTTAATTAATTCTAAGATTACTCTTTAAGAAAAATTTCATGAATAAAAAAGCACAGAGGGAATGCAAATAAAATTTTCTGACTTTCATGAGCTCCTGAAACTCATAATTACTGTAACTATTTATATTACCACACATAATGCATTGGGTAGATTATAAAGTTGCATAAATACATATAATAAAACAAAGATAATAGTTTTATAATTTTATTTCATTTAAGAGCCATTTATTATCCTCAATGACAGAAAGCAAAAATGTGGATAGCATAATTGTATAATCAAAATTAAAGAAATCAAAAACTATAGACTTTTCTGATTAAGTAAAATAAATGGGAAATTATTGTATTTAATTTGATTACTTTTTTCCCTAAAGAAACTATCATTTTTGGTCATCCAAGCTGCTCTATAATTAAGTTCCCTGTGATATAGCTTTTTAAAGCTAAATCTACAAGTGATTGGATTAAGTGAGCTCTGAGATCTCCGTCTGGGGTAACCAGTTGCATTAAAGCTAACAAATTGCTATGGGCTAGGGAGTGGGGAAATGAAAATACATTGGTCAAAGGATAAAAACTTTGAGTTATAAGATGAACAAGTTCTGGGGATCTAATATATGGGATGGGTAGTGATGAATGTGTTTACTAATGTGATTTTAATAATTATTATACAGTATATACATATATCAAGTCATCACATTGTATACCTTGAATATATCCAACTTTTTAGTTAATCAAATATTTAAAAATAAAAAATGTTTTCTAACAAAAATAAATTAATAATTAAGTCATTTTCTAATACAAAAGGAGGCATTAATGAAAACCAATTAATCTGTAATATCAACAGATGTACAGGTTTCTGGATTTGATTGGAAGTCTTTCCATCATTATGGAAATCTGCTATAAATTTAGTCATCCTAATTCTATTCATTAAAGTTCCATAGGCTTTTTAGTTAATGCTTTTGACCACATGACCCACAGAAAGCACATTTTCTATTTTTACACAATGAATATGAACTTTATTTGCTTAGGCCCACATCTCTGTTTTTCATACTAACCTTCTGTAAGAACAATGGAAGTGCTGTAATTTATTATCTCTAGTTGAAAGTTTACTAGAATTATTTATTTTGATATTATGGGATCCCTCATGGAAAATTTGTGTAATGTTGTTACAAAATGAGAATACTCAGAAAACAGTAATCAATTCAGCTTTTGGGATAAAGTTATATCATCAGGCCAATAAAACACTTTTAAAAGAAATCAAATTTTATTGGCAGGTACTGAAAGTGGCAGAAACTATTGAAGTTTTAAGATCTTAGTAAACCTTATAAACAGCTTGCTTTTTCTAAGTGTTCACAGTATTTTTTCCCAGAAGACTTAAACTTATTGACATTTTTATTATTGACCTGCTTCCTATAAATACTTTTCATCTTCACAGTTTTCTTCTCTCACTTTTTATTTTCTTTTTGTCTTAGGCACAATGTGGACTGCCCTTTGAGCCACTTGGAAGGTTTTTATTGTCTATTTTGATCTGGAAGTAGGTGGTCTCTATACAGTAAGTTTATCATGTTATTTATTATGCCACTGGTAAGAAAAAAATACATTTACAAATTATCATGCTGACATTATTTTTAATATAGCAATCAAAATGATATCATGGAAATACTGATTTAAATGTTAAATGATGACTTTGGAAATACATGAATAGAATAAAACTTCAAAACAATAGCCTTTTGCTCTAGTGGTTTATGCTGAAATGGAGCTTGATTTCCCTAAATGAATAACATCAGCATGACCACAGTTCTGAATGACTAAATGAAAACTTGTTTTAAACAGTCTTGTTATTAAGAAAAGAGATTGACTGAGAATGTTAATAAAACTATATGCATGGCAAATTAGTGTCACAGATTGAATAGCACTTCTGGAAGATAAATGTATTCCAAAGGATGGCATTTCTACATATCGAAGTAGAACACTTATTTACAACCAAATAAATGTTTTAGTGTGGTGACTCATATTTCTGATTCCTGATTAGTCGGCACAGAGTTGTCTGGATATGCCCTTATGCAACTGCTGTATCAGTCTGTCTAGTACAAATGTCAGCAGAGCACAGGATTCTCATTATAATTCCTGCAGAAGCATTTTTTGATTGCCATCCAAATAGAAGAGCAGCTTGTGTTGAATTTTGATTCAAGTGATTTAAATATTTTCTTGTATACAACATAATTTGTTATTGTAAAAAAGAACTTAAACATTATGATTAAATAAAAAGCCACATCTATTTTTTAAACTATTCATTTGCAATTATAGTTTTCAAATGTATGCTGATGCTTTAAGACACTGTTAGCTCTCTGAGTACCATGAAGGACTTCTACTTACCCTTGTAGTTTAAATCTTAGAAAATCTGCCTGACCAGCATGGATTCTTACGGAATCCGTCTAACAAAGATTCCAAAGAGGTCCATTATGTGGCAAAGGGCATTCAATTCAGTAAGACCTCCTCAAGGATTTCCTCTAGCAACTCCAGTTGTGGTTTCTCTTTACTCTACTTTATAATCACATTATAGCCAGACGCTATCACCATTTCTCACATTCATGCATGTGTGGGAGAAATAGACACTGTTTCTCCCACACTAAGTTCAGTGCCTGTAAACTAATATTTCTCTTTAATAATGTGCTAGCATTTTAATAACTGCCAATATCGTCTATTACATGCAAATTATGAAATAACTTTGGATTTTATAAAGCGATTATAAACTGCTTTATGTTGTATTTTATCCCATTTTGTAATTTAAATGTGCTTCATTTACTTCCATTTAATGTGATTTTAGATAGATTGTCAGTTTGGCTACAGATGGTATTTACTGTGAAATTCTGTCACCTGTTTTCTGCTGCAATTAGGTTTCCCATGATCGCTGGCAGCTTCCTGGGATGCTGTCCCTCCTTAGCTCACTTCCTGGGTCTTTGAAAAGCACATAAACACAGGTCCATTGCCTATAGAAGACTCTAATTGAAGATTTATAAAAAGAGACAGAGAGAGAGATGACCACAGTACATTATGAGGAGAACTTAACTTCAGCATTAGACATCAGGGATCCTTCACAGGGAATTTGTCATTTTTTCCTCAAAGGTTTCCACGCACCACCATTTCAGATGTTCCCTTCCCCATTTCTCTATAAGTACCTGATTTCTGAACTTTTCTCTTTTTCTCTTCCAGGCTGTTTGTTGAAAACAAAATTTTTATCCCTCAGTTCTTCCTTTGTCTGGCCTGGCCCTGTTAGACATACCTTTACCAAAGACATACATAAACAGAGAACATCCTACCCTAAGATGAGTCATGCCACATCCCCAGAAGCAGCTGCATAGAGATTTTGATCATATATTTATCAGTATTGCTATATTTGAGTAAATTTTGAAATATTCAGTGTTATTGCTGTTTTCTTTGCATTCAGAAGCAGCTACATAGAGATTTTAATTATATATTTATCGTATATGAGGGGGTCACATATGTTAGACTCCTCTGTAGATGACGTGACCCATATGCAAATTATCCAAAGACCACAGCTATCACTATTTTGAGGCATATTTTATTTGTTTGATTTCTATATGCTTTTTAGTTTTTACTTTTTTTTTACATTTAGCAGCCTGTTTAAAATTTTTACGCATTGTTCCTAATGATCCAAATTTCAATCTGCGTTTATTTTCTTCCTTTTAAAATTTGTGCATAGTATTTCTTTTAGCATATGTCTACTGTCAGTATATTCCTTTATTTTTATTTACATAAAAAGGCTTTACATTCACCCTTATTTTTGAAGAAAATTTTACAAAACATAGAATTATGAGCTGGCAGCATTTTCTTTTGCAACCTTGAAAATCTTGCTTCCCTGTGTTCAGGCCTTTATTGTTTCTGACAGCTACTCTTATTAACACTTTACCTGTATGTAACACAATCTTTTTTGGTCCTGAGTGCTTTTTACGACTTTTTTTTTTTTCTTTTTACACCGGTTTAACTATAATATAGCTAAGTATGTTCACTTTGTGTTTGTCCTGCTTGGGTTCATTTGACTTTTTTGATCTGTAAAATGGTGCATTTTACAAAAGTTAAGAATTGTTAGCTCTTACTATTTTAATATGAAAAAGAATCTCTTTCTGGGATTCTAACTGCACTTATGTCAGAACGCTGGGACATTTTCTCTGAGGTTATTGCTGAGCTAGCCTTTCCCTTTCCCCTCTCCATCTTTTCTCTGTTCTTTAGATTGGATAATGTCTACCAATTTTCTTGCTGCTGTAGTCTTCAACCTTCTCCTAAGCTTATCCAATTAATTTATCATTTCATATATATTGTACTTTCTGTTTAGAATTTCTATTTTTTTATAGCTCCTATGTCTCTGGTGATATTCTTCATCTCCTCACTGATTATAATTTTCTTTTTCTTTAAGTTCTTGAACATACTCATAATAGCGTTTTAAAGTCCAGGTCTGAATTTCTCATATCACACACACACAAAAATGCAATAAATATGTAAAATAATAGATTTGTGTATTAGCTTTATTTAGTCATTTCATAATGTATATCTATATCAAAAGAGTACATTGTATCCCATAAATATTTACAATTATTGTCAATTAAAAATAAAAGCCGGGCTTAGCCTGTAATCCGACGCCTTTGGGAGGCTGAGGTGAGTGGATTGCCTGAGCCCACGGGTTTGAGACCCGCCTGGGCAAGCAAGACCTCATCTCTACAATAAAATCAAAAAAT
>NW_007252279.1:70849-92855 GCF_000164805.1 Carlito syrichta | reverse complement strand
GAAAGGATCGCCGAGCCCAGCAGTCGAGGCTGCGGTGGCCGGGAGCAGCCACTGCACTCCAGTCTGGGCGACAGAGTGAGACTCCAACTCAAAAATAAATAAATAAATAAATAATAAATAAAATAAAATTTAAAAAACTAAAAATAAGCAACTGGAGAAAAATTAATAAATTAAGTCCTTGTCTATAAATATAACATCTGGGTCATCTTGAGGTCTTTAATTTTTTTCATAGAGGGTCATTTTTTTTCATTTTCATTTTTTTTTCTTTACTTTTTATTGTATTCGGAGCAGTATTAACAGCACATTATAGGGAGATTAGAACATGTTGCCTTCTTTCACAGTGTGTTGGGTTTTGTTTTGACAGGCAGTTAACTATTGGCAAAGCCTTTCATTCTATAACTCTTGGTTTTATTCTTGGCTAGATGTGGTCTATTTTAGTCCTCAACTTAGTCCTGGGCCATGGCTATTCTTCTGCATCACGCTTCCTACTTCTAAAACATGCCCTTTCTGGAGTCCTACATGAATGTTTATGGTACTCAAGAAAGTCTTTCAACCCTGGCTAAACCAGAACACTAAATCTCCCAGTCCTACTTAACCTCTGATTGCACTTCTTCTCTCCGCCCCAAACGCAGGTAATCTTTGCTGAACTTCATGGAGAGCCATCCTATGCATGTGAATTGTAAACCTTGGCCACTGACCTGTAATGAATTCTCATGAAAACTTTTGCCCTCTTTACCCTCTGACACCTCCTTCCCCTTATTTTCAGACTCAGCCCCATATGTTCTTACTGTTTCAAAAACCCAATGCCTAAGTCAGTTTTGTGCTGTTGTAACCACAGACTAATGTGTAATAAACAGACATTTATTAGCTCAAAGTTTTGAAGTCTGAGAAGTCCAATATCAAAGTGCAGGCATCTTGTAGGGACTTTGCACTGTCAACCTAAGATGGAAGAACAGAAAGCCAAAGAGAGAGTGAGAAAAAGCAATGGATCAAACTCACAGCCTCAGGCCCTTTTATAATCTTGCATTAAACTGTTTATGAGGATGGATCCCTCATGACCCAAAACCTCCCACAGGCTCCACCTCCTAACATTGTTGCATTGGAGATAAGTTCCAACACATGATTTTCTGGGGATACATTTAAACCATAACACCCAAAATTCCAGACTTCTTCCTCCAATCAGTAACAACAGTGGTCACTAGCAGGAAATATTTCCAACCAGGAAGCAAGGATAAACTATTTCATGTGTCATATTATTTTCTTTGCTTGAATGATCTCATTCCTGATCTGCCTGATGTTAAATGACTGGAAATAGTTACTTCATCTATGTTGTTGTTTTATTGTTATTTTCATCAAAAGGATAACTTCAGTATCAGTTGCTATGTCATGGCCAGAAGTGTCAGTCTTTTCTTTAAGTTGTTATGACATTGTCATTATACTATAGATAAGACATTTGGTTTTCTTCTTCCTATCACTTATATTTCTTACAAAGTCACTGTTATAATTAATGATACAATAAAAATTGTAGTTTTATTTGTTTAAAATGATTTTGCCTGCAAGAATTCTAGAACTGAAATTATGGACTGAAGAAGTATGTCTATTTAAAAGGTTCCTGACACAGTTTTGCTGGATTATTTTTTTTTAAGTTATGATGGTTTAAAAATATGTGACAAACTCTTTTATACTTTCCCTTGAATGTTGACTGCACTTAATGACTTGCTTCTAATGAATAGCTTATTATAGAAGTGACTGTGCATGACTTCCAAGATTAGCTCATAAGAGGCATTATAGCTTCTACCTTATTCTCTTGGATTTCTTGCCCCAAGAGAGACCAGACACCATGTAGTGAAGAGCCTCAAGCAACCCTATGAAGAAGTCCACATGGTGAGAAACTGAGCCCACCAAGTGTGTGAGCCATCTTCGATGTATGTCTTACAGCTCAATCAAGCTTCCAAATGACTACAGCCCCAACCAACAACATTCTGACTACAATCTCATGAGAGATCTGAAATCAACCAAGCGGCTCCCAACGTTCTGGCCCACAGAAAATGCTGAGATGGTAAATGTTAATTGCCACTTGAGGCCACCAACTTTTGGGATAATTTGTTAGGCTGCAATAGCTAATCAATACAAATGCCATCACAGCAATATATATAAGTAGCTACATTGTCATTAACTGTCTAATGCAATTTATTACTTTTGCTATTTTGATAGTTTCTTTTAAAATGTCATTTTGTTTTTCTTTCAAGCCTGTGGATTTACTTGGTTACAAGTATGGTTGACTGTCCCCCTATATTCTAAATAAGAAGCTCATTTTGTTATTGTATTTACTAATTGTATCTTTTTAAAATTTTATTTTTAGATAATATAATATTTTGTTCTGTTTTAATTTCTAAGCAGCTTAATTCTGCAATCTTTTATAAAGTGAAGATTTAAATAGATGCTACTAATAAGTATACAATTGTATTAACAATAATTACTTAACAATAGTTCCAATGATATTTCATGCTTTTAAAATGATATACTAAGTTCTTATAGGACCCTTTTCTTAGATACCCATTTGATCCTTTTGATTTTTTAAACTTATTTTGTCAACAGTACGATTTAATTATTTTAATTTTGTAAATGCTTTAATATACATAAAGTTTATCAATAGATATAACTTTTCTGCTAAACTTTCTGTTCTATTTGTATTTATTTTCACATATAATCTTTAGACTAATGTTGTCAATGTTCTAAATATATATATAAATGTTTGTGCTCTTGTACATCCCAGTCCCCCTTCTTTCCTTTCAATGTGATGTTTACACTCCTCCCACAGAAAGCAGAATGTTGTGTTCCCTACTTTTGTATCGGGAATGGGGGATGCCTGTGACTATGAGGGAAGTAAAACTATGTGACTGTTGAGGTCAGGTTAAAAAGCCTACCAATACTCTTTCTTCCTAGTTCTCTCTCGCTCTCGCTCTCTCACTCTCCCTCGGGCTCTCTCATCTATCTTTCTCAATATACACACCTTGAAATCCCTGAATTCACACTTGAGAGATCACAATAAATGATGAGTGTGCCCATGGAACCCTAGCTGTTTGGGTCTTCACAGCCCAGGTATCAGATATATGAGTCAAAAATGAGCCCAGCCCTTAGACACAGTAATCAACAGTCTGTGGAAGGATTATTTCATCACTACCCTCTTTTCCAACCTCAAGGTGATCTCACAACATCTCTCAGTAATATGTTCATTTGCAATATAGAAAATATGGTCTTGAGATCAGGCAGAAATGCATTTGAATCGCTTATCTGGTATCTACTAGCTGATCAATTTGGTAATGCATTACTTATCTTGTTTTTTGGATCTTAAGTAAACCAGACATTAACCCCTAAATAACTCTCATTCCAGAGGAATGTATTATTTGCAAAACAAGAAGTCCTGAGGTAAAACGATTGGCTAACTCAGTGGCTTGTGGTCTGGAATTTTTCTACTGCTTCTACTCTTCCTCATTTAGCAAAGCCTATGACAAGCACAGTTCTAGATTCTCAAGTTGTTCATTTATCCTGATAAAATGGCAGATTTAGGTCTTACAACTTCCGAAGTCTTGAAAAAAGAACATTGATATCTTTCTTTCTTTCTTTCTTTCTTTCTTTCTTTCGTTCTTTCTTTCTTTCTTTCTTTCTTTCTTTCTTTCTTTCTTTCTTTCTTTCTTTCTTTTTAAGAGAGAACATTTTCCCATAATTCATGCAGCAAAAATATCCCTAAGGATTTCTTTGGAGAGATGTATCCAATCTCACTTTTCAATCAACCACAAGGGAAATAGAAGAACTGTGTCAAAATGAGACAGCTCGAGATTCAGTTCCTAGATCTGGGGAAGAACCCAGCTCTCCAGATGTTCTAATGTTAGAAAGAAACTGATGTTCTTTGACAAGTCAATGTTGGCATGGTAAGGAATGAAAATTGAATATCTAAACAAAAGTATTTTCCATAACAAATTTCTCATTCTACTAAAATCTTTGTTTTGTCCCGCAAGACAAAGATAATAATAACATCAGCCTGTAATCCCGCGCCTTGGGGAGGATGAGGTAAGTGAATTGCCTGAGCCCGCGGGTTCGAGACCCGCCTGGGCAACTTGGCAAGACCTCATCTCTACAATAAATCAAAAAATTAGCTGGGCGTGATAGCGCGTGCCTGTAGTTCCAGCTACTCTGAAGGCTGAGGAGGAAGAATTGCCGGAGCCCAGCAGGTTGAGGCTGCGGTGGCCGGAAGCGGCCACTGCACTCCAGTCTGGGCGACAGAGTGAGACTCCAACTCAAAAAAAAAAAAAAAAAAAGATTCGTTGAGAAAATTAAACAAGATACAGCATAAAAAGTGCTTAGCAAAAAAAAAAAAAAAAAATACCTGGACAAACCCCTTGGGTCCCCTCCCACTGTAGGAGATTTTCTGTCCTCTTAATAAATCCCGCTTTAAAAAAAAACAAAAACAAAAAAAAAAAGAGAGAAAACTAGCATACTGTGAGTATTCAATAAGTGGTAGTTATCATCATGTTCATTGTTATTGTCATTATTAACAGCCGTCGCAACACTCAGCCAATACTTTGAGTTGTATTTTTATTACTATGTATTAACATAAAGGAAAAATGGTAAGACTAAGTGACACATTAAATATGTATAATGGTCCCTTGTGATAGGATCTCAGATATGCACATTAACTTCACCATAGCTGTAACAATTAAATTGTATCCTTCAACATGTAAATAGCTTTTGATACACATCTGATACCATATTCTCCTGGTATCTCTCTATTGCTTCCCCTGGGAGTGCTTTGGGCATCTTTGGAAGTCTCCAAGACTGTTTTTCATGCTGCACTTTAAGATCAGCAAGGGCACGATTAAGTAATTGCTGCTTCCTTTGAAATTACATGACTTGGAATCATTTTCCTTCCAGGTGACACATGTAGGACATAAATGTGAAATCTTTCATCTGGCGTGGTTAGGATACAAAGAAATACATTGAAAATTCAAATCATATTTTTTATTTTCCAATGGAATTAGCTTGAAGATGTTCTACCATTTAGTAATGACTAAAATTATGGGCTAATTTTCTTTATTATTTACTTTTCTTGAGAGAGGTGGAACTTTTCCTCTGATCCCAGAGTATTTTTAATATTTCAAATTCTCCAAGTGTTCAGTCTATGTATAATTACATATAAACAAACTTAGACATAGAAATAGAATAGGAATGTGAAGAAATGTGTAAAGATTTACCTCACATTAATCATAAACTTTAATTAGCAACCTTCTAAAAGCAATAATAGCAAAGAGGGCTGACATTTACTGATGGTCTACTCTGTACATGTTATTTTACACTTACATTTACAGTTGTTCTATTATTACAAGAATATTTTGATGTAAATATTATTGTCCTTATTCTATGAAGAACTACAGTGCAAAGAGTCTAAGTAATGTGCTAAGAAGATATAGTTAGTAAAGAGGAAAAGTAGCTTTATGCCCAGGTCTTGACCATCAGATTGTTGTCTGATTTATCACATCACCTTCCACACAGATTTAGTCCACAAATCATCTATATTACCAAATATGGATTCTTTAAGCATGCACCTATCTTCTTTTTTGCTTGTGATCTTTTTCAATGGTGGCCTAATTTGCTAGTATTATTATTCATAAAGAAACTTAAACAATTTTTCACTGTGCCAACAATAGAACCTTATTTTCCCATGTTGACTTAACACCATTCTCCACTAGAGCTAATTTTGCCCATAAAATATTTTAACTGTATATTTTACCCAGGGAGCCAGGCAAAGTCAGGGAAATATTTCATCTGTATCAAGTTATTCTTATTATCTAGTTTAAATTCTTCCCCTGAATATTGTTGGGAAAACTTTTTGTCTTGCTCAAGATTCAATGTTTTTCTCACTTCCTTGGTTTGGTTCTTTGTTTTTTTCTTTTGGAGGGGCATGGTTTTTGAATTGGGTACATTTTAGAGATTCAAACAAAATTTTTAAACAGAAAGCACAGATCTCAGTTTCCTCTGAGTGGCTACAATTCATCTATCATATTTAATAAACTTTTTAATTAATTTTTTTACCTCACAGTTTCCTTCTTATTTTTAGATGACCAAGCTTAGGCAATTCTGCTTTGTACATTTCATTATTATTTAAACAAATGCTACTTTTTAAATCTAGTAATTAGTTTTAAATTTACTTTTATTTTTTATTAAAGATGACATTTTTCTAAATGTATAGCCACCAAAATAAATCTTGAAATGTGATATTTTTAGAAGTTTGGAGACTACTAATACGTATATTCAAGAATAATTTCTCAAGGAAATGACCTAAAAGTCTTTATCAAAAAATATTCTAGAAAGTCAGCAAAAGAAAGCTAAACTAAATATTCTTTGGGAGGTATAAGAATAATATTCTCTCTAATAGTCTCATATGAGTGTCAGTCAGGTATTTTGGGAGGATGAGGGAGCTTATCTAGCTTATTTAGTTTATAAGCATCTCAGCAATACTTCTACTTGACTTTCAATAACATTATCAATACTCAACAAATAGCACAAAGCTCTAAATATCAACCTCCCACATGACCCCGCAATCCCCCTACTGGGAATATATCCGGAAGAACTCAAATCACTCTATAAAAAAGATACCTGCACACATATGTTTATCGCAGCATTGTTCACAATAACAAGAACCTGGAAGCAACCATGCTGCCCATCAAAAGAGGACTGGATTAAAAAATGTGGTACATATACACGATGGAATACTATGCAGCCATAATAAAGAACAAAATCATGAATTTCTCAGCAAGCTGGATGGAACTAGAGTCTATAATACTGAGTGACCTCTCACAAAAACAAAGATCCGAGTATCACATGTTCTCACTCATATAATGGACCATGAACATCCAACCTAATACTATAAGAAAATGACTGATAGTAGTGGGAAACTATGGGGGGGGAGATGGGATTAATGATAGCAACTATCTGTCTGGGGATGGGGAAACACTTCTTATCAATAGGGTGCCTGAATGAAACGGATTTGTATACCTAACCCTTAACTGTACCCCACAGCATCATAATAAAAAATGCATAAACACTTTTAGATCAACAGGAAAAAAAAGTGAAACTCTGTATAAGGGAGAACCCAAAGAAACCCAGAATTTGTTTATTATAAATTGTATATTTATTCTTACATGTTTAAACTTCAGTCACCCTCAAAGTACTTTCTGTTTGATGCAATACACTTATCAAGATGCTTTTTTTTACTGCTCAAAACAGTTTTTGAACTCATCAATTTTGATGCCTTTTAGTACTTCTGCCATTTTTTGTTTCACCTCTTCCACATTGGTAAAACATTTCCCTTTGAAACTTTTTTCATCTGAAGAAATAAGCAAACAAAATCTCTCAGAGCAAGACTGGATGAAAAGGGAAAGTAGGGCATGGGGTCAAAAACTGTTGAAAACTCAGTGTGATGTGAGCAGATGCACTAGTAAATCCCCCATCATGAAATGAGTAAAGGTGTTGAAAGAATCTAGAGAAAAATTCACTGAAGCCAAACACAGTCTCTCACAACAACACTGATGCTGATGGGTGATGAGTTCCTAGAATACTTACCTTGGGGGGGATGGCAAGAGGTGTGGGGGAAGGTGGGAGGAGCCTGTGCTACAAGGGATCTGCCCACCAAAAGATAATTTCAGGTTGTTGGGGGTTCTCTTTTGTGTATATCTTGCTATTCTGTTTTTATTCTCAAACTTGTTTGAAGAGGAGCTTGAAAGAAGTGAGGTGGTGGGGATAAATATTCGTCCAGGTTTTGATGATCTCTATAGTTAAACCTGACTTTGGTCTTAATTTTTAAAAAATCTAAAGTCCTGTAGATAGCAAATTTCATGTTTTAATGTTTCACAATATGTTTCCAAGGGATGAAATTACAATTCAGAAAATGAAACAAGTCAGTTTAGATATGTTTCTTATCCTAAAGACCTTGTAGTAAATATCTGTCTGGGGACGGGGAAACACCTCTTATCAACAAGGGTGCCTGAACAAAATGTATTTGTATACCTAACCCTTAACCGTACCCCACAATATCATAATAAAAAATATTGATTATAAAAAAAATTTGAAGTGAACATAATTGCTAAAAAATAAAGTTCTACTAGTACACTTTCATTCAATGATGACCTATTATTTTTCTCTGTAGCTTTTTCACAATAAAGGAAAACTATGCAATCTGAAACATGTTGAGTTTTATTATAATATTTCATCCAAATACAGAGATTTGAGGAAACTTTTCTCAGGAGACAACCAAAAAATTTAATTTACTGCTAGGTTACACAGTTTAATGACAAACAGATACCATCTAAACTTTTAAGCAATCACTGTGGCCAGTGTCGTATTTTTAGTAGCTATTAATTAGAAATCTGTGTAACAGTAAAATGTCTTTCTTTATAGACAAATAGGTTGTGAATATGTTTGTTTTTTTCCAAGAGCAATTGGGTTAAATTTTTATGACAGTAGCTGCATTTATTATTCTTTTTTAGAGTCACAGTATTGAGTAAAGTTTGTGCAAAAATAATCTAATAACAACACAAAAATACATTTTATCTACTTTTATTTTATATTGTATTCCTCCTCCAATCAAAATATAAAAATAGGCAATTTTTTAGAGGAAAGTAAATTTTTACCTGTGTCATTAAGTTTATTTTCATTTCAGTTCAATATGAAATGATATTATTTTATTGAATAACTTGCTCCATAACTTGTCAGTGTCAAAACCCCCTTTCCAATTGCTTAATACATCATAATTCTGTACCAACTTTACCTGTTGAAACTGAGTTGTTAAAACTGGGTCTATGTCTCCCTCTCTGGCCAAAGGAAACCACACCTGTGGTTTAGTGGTTTGAAGGTTCAATACCCTTCCTACACTCTGTGTCTCAGATTCTGCTGTCTAAATGGGGACAGAGTGGACCAATGGTGGTCATCTCACACAGTCAATATAAGCCAGAGAGGCTGGGAGGCAACCCTGATCTCATTTGGTTTCTCTGGTACCACTGGAAGCCCTGCTGATGTGATGGTCTCCAAATTTGCTCAGTCCTCTCACCTGCTTCAATACAAACAACATGCGTTTCTCAATAGATATCTAACTATCTCAATAAGTGAGAGTTAACTGGGCCACTGATTGTAAACATTAATCCATTAAGAGTAGACCATGCTTGTTAAACTTCAGTGGAAGTAGTTTGTGCTCCAGAGAAAACAGCTCAAATAGCTTCTAGTGAAAAGTGTTTCTGTGCTTTTTTAAAAAGTAAATTCAAATATATGGGTGGAATTCTTAATGGAGCAAATTGAACATAAGATCATTCTTAGAACAACAATATATAGAACAAATAGAAAACTGGTAAATGGCATTAAGATCATGGATTCTCTTGCTGTGATGTTAATTAGTGCATTTAGTGGATATAATCTCATGGTTGGGAAACTTCAATTAAGAGTAAAATCCAAATGATGAAGAATTTTAGGTAACATTTGCAGTGGTTCATAGATGATAAAAGAGAACCTGATAAACATATTTATTTGCATGTCATATTTTGTTTTTCTTAACAGAATAGCAATTTATGCCTCTGGTTAATTTTATACAATAAAACAGAATGCTGCTACGCAATTAAATGATAAGGGATGAACATTTAGCTGAAGTGCCTTACAGGAAGAGAGGAGCTTACAATATAATTGTGCAACACTACCTTCTGTGATGGTTATCAGTGAAAAGAAAGTCATTGAGTTGCTACACAAATTTGCCTCTGTAACTCATTTGAAAAAAAATCACATATATCTTATTATAGACAAATGTAACACAGAGAAAGTTTATTTGTGGTGTCATAAAAAATTATTTGGAGAAGCCTTGACTATGAAAGGCAGTATACTAGTCATGTATCAAACTTGTGATTTAACTAATAAGGCCATGACAGGATGCCCAAAAGTCTCCCTCAAGCTTGGCACAAGAGCTCTAGATCCCTCACCCAAAAAGGATAAGTCTGAGAGTGCAAGTTAAGCAAAATGATAAGGAAAGCAAACCAATTACATAAGAAGAGATTGGAAAAAGATTAGCTGAGGCCAGGACAGCCAGCTTTGACCATAAGATAACCTTGAACAGAGAAATCATTGATTAGAATGATAAAACAAAAAGACAGGAAAGATTGGGACCTTACATTTTTGTGGAGGTATTATATAATCTCAGGTCTGCTTAATATTGGACTTCTTTTATAAAATAGAATATCTTTTAAGCCACTGTGGCTTTTCTGTGATATACAACCCAGCCTAATAAAAACTGACACACAAATTTTAATTTAGAACTTATGAGCATGGCAGTTGAAACATAAGAATATACCAGATGACTATTTCTCATACAATTTTTAAAAATTTTTGTCTATCTTTCTTTTTTTTTCCTTTTCTTTTCTTTCTTTTTTTTGTTTTTTTTTTTTTTGAGATGAGATCTTGTCACCCTCACCTAGGCTGGGATGCAGTGGCATGCTTATAGTTCACTGCAGCCTCCAACTCCTGGGCTCAAGTGATTCTCCCACCTCGGCCTCTCACAGTGATGGGATTACAGGCATGTAGTGCCACACCCAGTTTGAAATGTTCTGCATAATGGTAAACATAGACAACTTAAGTAATAATAATAGAATGTGAAAGTGTCACAGTAAGAAATTTCAGTTAGAATTTTGACTACGTAGAGCAGAAGTGTTAAACACATCAAGATGAAAGAGTGGGGAGACAAAACACAGAATGGGAAAACATATTTGTCAACAGTATATCTGACAAGTGTTCTACAAGCCAGGTTCTACAAGGAACTTAAACATGCCAAAAGGAAAACAAGCAGCCCTATAAAAAAATGAACAAAAGAAATGAATAGACATTTCTCAAAAGAAGACACATGAGCAGCCAACAGATGCATGAAAAAATCCTCAACCTCACTAATCATCAAAGAAACCCCAACCAAAACCACACTGAGATACCATCTAAGTCTAGTCAGGTGACAATCATCAATAACTCAAAAAACAACAGATACTGGAAAGGATACAGAGAAAAGGAAACACTTTCATGCTGTTGGTGGGAGTATAAATTAGTACAATCTCTGTGGAAAACAGTGTGGCGATTTCTAAAGAATCTAAAAATCGACCTTCCATATTACCCAGCAATCCCCCTTCTGGGACTATATCTGGAGGAATTCAAATCATTCTACAAAAAAAGATACCTGCATAGGCATGTTTATTGCAGCACTTCTCACAATAGCAAAAACATAGAACCAACTGTGCTGGTCATTGAAAATGGCCAGGATAAAAAAAAACATATGCTGTATATACCCAGTGGAATAGTACACAGCCACAAAGAAGGACAAAATTATGAATTTGTAGCAACTTGTATGGATTTAGAGTCTATCATACTCAGTGATCTGTCACTGAAACGAGGAACTGAGTAACACATGTTTTCACTCATGAGCAGACTCATGAGCATAATACTAAAAAAGAAGGAATTGGCAGTAGCAGGACACTGCAGGGGTAGGGGGAGAGGGCATAACATCAATAAGGGTGTCTGATCCTAAACTAGGTGAAGTGAGGACCAATGGAAGGCTCAAACTTCACCTATACGATGACCACTCATGTCCCTAATCCTGAATTGTGCCCCACATTTTTAAAATCAAATTTTAAAAAAGCAGATCATTTAAAAAAAAAAGATGAGTAAATGATGGGTTTATGCACTACTATGTTTAAGAACCAGAATAATACAGTCTTAATATGTAATTCTTACTGCTGATATTCACATGTGAGAACAAAGTTTATGACTGACCTCTTGTGAGCAAAGTTGTTTATTTTTTTATCTCCTTGGTGAATTTGCATTTATTCATCCATCTTCCTCCCACACCCTTTTCCCAGACCCTTCTGACTTAAGTTTATATATTTGTGATCACATATCATGCATCACTTTCCTTAGAAGGTCATCTTGTAAAGATATACTCTCACAAAGCGACTAAGCTATGATGTTATAGATCAGAGCAATAGTGGCATGACTTTCTGCAGGGATGTCTTTTGAGATGACCTGGAGCTATTTTTCCTCAGCAAATATAAACAAATGTGTGCCTTAAATATATGATCCCACACAATGGCTATTTGTCTAACCCTAAATTGTACCTCATGACTTTAAAATTTTTAAAAAGTCCCCTACGTGGTACAAGCATTTGATTTAGCTCAGAGCCAGTACTGATCTTAAAAGTGTCTCAAGAAAGGGTAAATATGCTTTCAGAAAAATCCCCATAAGAAATTATGCTGGTAGGGAAAAAAAAGTTGGTGTCAAAAAGTCTTTTCAGTACAAGTTCTATATCCCCCAAACTTATCATAGGAACAAAAATTCTATTTGAATGATTTTTCTTTTCTTTTTCTTTTTCTTTTTTTTTTTTTTTTTTTGGAGAAAATGATCTAACCTTGTTTCTAGAATAGTGTGCAATGGTTGTAAAAGTACCATTTCTTAATGGACCATCTGATGTTTTAGTTTGTGCTTATAATTAATCATTTTCTTGTTCTCCTATAATTATAGAATTAATGGAGGAAAAACTGTCTCTGTGTATTTGAAATATTAGAGGACATTAAAGCTATTAGTCTGAGAAAATAGCCTGTTTTATTTTAGATTAACATAGAACAGTAGAAGCACTGATTATGTAGTCAGCTGTGCTTGCCTTTAACTAAGACACTGAGACAGAAACTATAGTTATTTTCCCTGAGACAGGGGACACAGTTATTTTTCCTGTTTTAATTTTACATCTGAAAAGAATGGAAACAATCAGTTGACATATTTTTTCTTCGGTATAAAAGAGAGAATTACAGATCCCTGAAATCAATAGTTGTCCATCAAATCCAAGACATAGGGTGATGTACATGAATAATTGAAGACTGATTTATTAACCGTGTAGAAGTGAAGTTAGCCAAGCAGGGAGACACATTGTCAATTGTCAGCAATTTGCTATATTTTTGAAAACCACAAGCAGCAATTTACAGAAAAGATTAGGCCAGATACTGTACACGTGTGACATTTTCTTGATTTAAGATGTCAATCTGAAAAGTTGTAAACTGACACCTGGAGTTTAGAATGAGATTGTAAAGTTTATGAAGAACTGATTTTCCCTGAAAATGTCTGTACTATTGCTCTGGGAGATCCCTAAAAGCACATCTCCTGCTGGGGCTAACCATATGTATGCAAATGAGCACTGTCATGGAAGGGCGACACTCCTGTAGGTAACATTAAGCACCTACCTTTGCATCACTCAATGCTTGAATGCACTTGGCATCCATGATAAAGTATGGTCATGGGCTTTGATTTCTTTGAACCGATGTTACTGAAAAGAAAGTACTGTGAATGCATTTTAATAGTCCCAAATCATCCCAGAAGATATAATTACTTTAATCCTGCAACCAAATTCTTATTTTTTAGCTACTTTTCGAAAGAAAGTGATACGAGCAAGGTAGAACCTCACAACTGATTATCACAATAATAATTGCTGCAGGCAAGAGCCACTGATGAATGCTAAAATTAATAAGAAAATCTTATTAATCTAAAATTAAGAAGAAACAGATGATGTGCATAGCCCCATAGTATCTCCCTCAAAATATTTATCAATTACTGTGTTGGTTTTATTTATTTTTTAATACACATTACTTACAGCTTTTTTTATTTTAAAGATGTGGGGTACAATTCAGGATTAGGTCTACAAGTGGTCATCATACAGGTAAAGTTTGGGCTGCCCTTTGGTTCCCCCTTTGCCTGGTTTGAGATCAGGTACCCTTATTGATGTTATGTCCCCCACTTACCCACCCTGGCAGTATTCCACCACTGCCAATCCCTTTCTTATCCAGGGTCCACTTATGAGTGAGAACAGGTGGTACTCTGTTCTTTTTTCTGTGATAGATCACTGAGTATGATAGACTCTAAATACATCCAAGTCACTGTGAAGTCTATATGTTTGTTCTTCTTTATGGCTGCATAATATTCCATTGTGTATACGTACCACATTTTTTTATCTAGTCCAGTGGCATTTTAACACATCTGCAATCCAGGAGGTACCCCTTTGTTCTCCTTCTTCCCGGTGTTGCTGGACTTGGTGATTTGCTTCCAAAGAATATAATATGGAAAGGGAAAATGGCAACTTTACTATAAAGAATCTTGGCCAACAGCACCTTAACCAAAAAAGGTCAAGATTAGCATCACCTAGAATAAGTCATGTTGGTATAATGTACCTCCAATATGATGTGCTGAATAGAGCATTTTACCTCTAAGATATCCTTCCCAAACACTTATAATTGCATCTGATCATGAGGAAATATCAGAAAAACCCAAAAGAAAATATTCTACAAAATACCTGTCCAGTATTTTTCAAAAGTTTTCTATGGCAAATTCTTAAAATTCAAGGAGAAACAGAAAAATGTCACAAATTGAGATGTAACACAGTTGACTCAATGAAATCGTGTCCTATGTTGGGTTCTGGAACCAAAAAAAACCAAGGAAGAAGAAGAAGAAAGAAAAAGTAAAACCAGAATTTATGGAAAAATAGGTGAAATACAAATAAAGTTTCTAGCTTACTTCAGATAATTCTACCAATGTTATTTTTTTAGTTTTGAGAACTGTGCAATGCTTAGGAAAGTTGCTAACACTTGGAGGAGCTGAATGAAGAGTATATGGGAATACTCCATACTATCTTTGTTATTTTGTGTACCTCCAATTTGTTTCAATACAAAAAGTTGTGTTGTTTTTTTTTTATTTAAAGTAATAAAATGGTCAGTGGATGTTATGGGTTAAATTATGTCCCCCCAAAAGATATGTTGAAGTCCTAACCTCCAGTACCTCAGAGTGTGCCTTCTTTGGAAGTAGGGACAACTGGTATTTTCACAAAAATACACACAAAGGTCCAACCACATATGATGACAGAGGCAAAGATTGAAGTGCCACAGCTGCAAGATAAGGAACACCAAGGACTGCCAACCTCTACCCAGAAGCTAGGGAGAAGCAAGAAAAGTTACTCTTTTACAGGCTTCAGTGGAAGCCCAGCTCTGCCAACACTTTGACTCTGGACTTCTAACTTTCAGAATTGTGAGACTATTTTCTGTTGTTTAAACCCTTTCACTTTATGGTGTTTTGTCACATTAGGAAACTGGTACGATTGAGTATTAAACTTCTGTTCACTTTTTTATTATTATGAATTATTGTAATCTCTCTTTCACTGATATTAAAGTTAGAAACAAATTCATTTTCCTTGAATTAGAAAAGGTTCTGTACAATAACCACTTATGTACCTAATCCTGAATTGTACCTACATCTTTAAAATTAAAAAAAGTTCATAAAGCTATATTTCTAGTAAAGATTGTAAATTCCAAAATGTTGTGAAAAATGATGGCTACTTGAAGAGAATTTTTGAGACAAAGTTTCTATAATTTAAATGCATTGGGGTCTAGTCTGTGGTTAATAAGTTCTCTGTGTTCTAGGGAAAACATTAACTTAATGTATATTTCTAAATGTATTCTTGGTGTTTACATTAATTCATTAAACCCTTCAACATTTTTCTGGAAGTTCAAACCTTATAAATCAGAGTTTGCATTGCATTGTCTACACTAAAATTGCATATTCCAATAGTCCTCATTTAAAATACAAGCTGAAGTTTTGTTTTCCATATGAGAAACCAGGCAACATGTCCCTTTTGCTTAGCAATAAAATAAATCTGAAGGGTGATTGTTATAGTTTCCTCTGTCTGGTGCAGTTTAATGTCAGGACAAATGATTTGTTTCAGTCATTTTGTCTCTACATTTTCTCAAAAGGGAAAAGTATGGAAACTGTTTAATGAATTGCTTTCTTATCTTTGATCGCAAATTTTCAAAGGCAAAATGTAAAATGGTAGAATTTTATGATAAAAGTCAAACAATGAAGTGGTTTGTGGATAGAAATTATTATTAGACTATTACCCTGAATCTATTCAAGTTTTTTTTCTTGTTTACTATTTCATTAAGTGACTATTGTTTGTTTAAAATAAATCATCAAATTTAACATTCCACTAGACAACTACAAGATGGATTATACACCCAGACAGGCGAACAGACAAAGCAAAAATACAAGATTCATATGAATGGTATATGGATTTTTGATGTGCTTTAAAAACAATATTTGAAAACTGGCAAATTCAGCTCTAAACTGTCTCAGCTGATACTTATATTTTGCCATATAGAGTTTATTATGACAAAATATATGTTACTGGTATACTCAGGTTACACATTAGGTAAAATCTAAAGCATGGTTTTAGAATGGCAATTGGGAATGCCATTCAATCTTTTAAAATTAACTTAATGATAGAATACCAAGAATCTACAATGATAACTAATTAAGCTTAGATTCCACTAGGTCAAACTTTTCAGGGTCCTCAAAATACTAAAAATATTCAAAATTGTTACAAATAGAAGTTATTCTTAAATGCTTTATACATACATGACTTTGGACACTAATCGATTACATCATGTGGTTTTATTGTTTACCCCTTCCCTAAAAATTTAGAGAAGTACGATGCAAAAAAAAAGAAGTGATTTTAGAAAGAAAATGATGGCTTATTTAGATGGCTTGTGTCTTCTCCATGCCTAACTAATTTCTAAACCTTCCAAACTTTCTCAGTCATCACTGTTCTTGAAAATGTCACTGGACCTCTGTTTTTGTTTGTTATATGCTCCTTCCCTGACTTCCCAGATCACCCTGTACCTACCATACCTACCTGTAGTATGTCATCACCAGTGATGCTATGCTGTGATGCGGGTTGCCTCACTGTCTTCCTTACCAATTGTGGAAACTATGCAAAGAGATAAAATGTCCTATTTGTCTTCATAATTCCTGAATGTACCAAGTGGTTGGCACAGAGAAGACATCAATAATAAATAGCTTTCTTTTTTTTTTTTTTTTTTGAGTTGGAGTCTCACTCTGTCGCCCAGACTAAAGTGCAGTGGCCACTCCCGGTCACTGCAGCCTCTACCTGCTGGGCTCCAGCGATCCTTCTGCCTCAGCCTTCCAAGTAACTGCAACTTCAGGTGCATGCTACCACACCCAGCTATCTTTTTTGATTTATTGTAGAGATGAGGTCTCGCCAAGTTGCCCAGGCGGGTCTCGAACCCGTGGGCTCAGGCAATCCACTCACCTCAGCCTCCCAAGGCGCGGGATTACAGGCTGAACCACCAAGTCCGGGCTAATAACATATCTTAAAAGAGTAAGAATCACATCATAAAACAGTAACAATCACATCTTAAAAATACATGACAAATGTATAACATTGTTAGATACAAACACACACAACACTGAAAAGACAAGCACAGTGCTACTCTTTAAATGTACTGTGAAGCCTATGTCATGCCAGGAGAACTCGAGGCATCATTATTAAAGGGTCTTTCAGGTGATGCTCTTTTTCCCAGACATAGCACCTCTTTTCTTATAAACAAACCATCACATAAAAATTTTAAACAAAAATGTGTTTAGTAGTTTTTGGAATTAAATGTGTATGTATGCTTGTATAAATATATGTATACACAGTATAATATATTGCAAAGTTTCCCTTACCTATTAACTCTTAGAAAAGACTAGTGTTTCCCAAAAACACATTTTGTAAAATGCTGATCCCAGGTACAAAATGAAAATCTCAAGCTTGTTTTGAGTATACCAACATGAATTTTAAAGTGCTTTGCTCTCTTCAGCTCTATTAATTTGAAAATACATTTTATTAGATTGAAGAAGTTTAAAGAACAAAGTATTCACTAACACAAATTTGAAACAAAATCTTTTAACTTAAATGGCCCTGAAAAACTGAGGAAGAGAGACCAAATTCATACTACAATTGCAATGGAACTTATACTCAAATTTAATCAACATATACCCTTCTCATGTTTTTCTTATCCAAAAGGAAACATTTTCTCTGTATCTTACTCTGCAATGGGAGCCCAAGGAGTAGAGGCAGAAGGGCTTCTCAGTATAGGTGCAGACAGGATGGCCACAAGTGGTTTCTCAGATATGCATGGAGGCTGCAAAGAATAGAGTCAGAGCCAGAGATCAGGAGCCTGCATATACTTTCTAATCTGTACTACAGACCCACAGGGAGGCATCAGTAGCCTCCCAGAGAGGGAGGCACCACAGATAACAAAGAGGGATAGTGAACGGAAGGGCAATCAATCTGTAGAATGCCTAGTGCAGTTGCGCCTGCAGCCCCTTGAAAACAAAACTGTCAAAAGTACAGTTTGCCCTTGAGCATAGCTGTCCCATGCTCTCTGCCACAGAACACCTTAGCTTCAGTCATGTGATTGGAGGTTGATATGCCTTCCTCATGCAGCAGTCAACCAGTAAAACTGGCGGGACCCTGCCTGGTAGAAACTCCACCAAACCTGAACTTAATTTGCCTAAAGGTGAAAGAATATGGATAGGACAGGAGCCTTCCTACAAGAAACACCCATCACTCACGATGACCTCCCCTCTTCTTTGTCCCTTCACCTCTGAGAGAGCACAGCTAATGCAATAGGGGAAGAATGGCTTCGTATTTACTGGGGGAGTTGGGGCCCTCATTCTTCTTTTATCATATTAAAAAAGGAAGGATGTATTAAGGGATTCTTGTGCAGTGTAACTGAAGTCAAAAACTTGAAATTGTGATACTCCTCTGCACGTTTCTTTGCCTCTCTGAGATGTGAAGAAATGACCCACAGTAGGAGATATGCCAGGGACAGTAGAGAGGAAAAAGATATAGGGAGGAAGAAACAAGGTCAGGCCAGCTTGGACTTGTCAACCATCTTCAAAATTTCCTACAAAGGAGAATAAAAGAGGGGTGGATGAAAAGATGAACTCAAAAAAATGCACAAAGAAGAAACACAGGACTGCTCCAATGGCCTAAGACAACATGGTAAATAAGTTAAGACAAAGGAGCTAGAGAAAAAAGAAGAGAAAGCAAAGAGGGAACGAGGAACAAAGAGTGAGAAAGGGAACACAGTTTGTTATTCTGTGTGGCAGTCAGTCAGGGAAGCTAAATGACAGAAAGCTCAGAATTCAAAGATAGACTAGGCAACTGGTGAGAAACCCTGATTCAGTTGGTAAGGAATTGGTTCTGCTCAAAAATGGGGATCTTGGGAGGATAAAAAAAAATCTTCTCCACAGACCTATATCTGAAGGCAAAAGAAGAACTTAAAGAAGAGAGCACTTTGGAAAGGTATTTTGACACTTCAATGTCCAATAGGTTATGTGGCATAAAATCGTTCCATCGTGTCATCAGAACTATATATATTCTACTCTATCTTAACTTTTATTCTAAGATTTGCATAAATTATTTTTAATATACTTATGCGTTTGAAGAAATGTAGAAGTTATAAAGTTTAACATGTAAAGGCTGCTGCCAAGTGGTAAGCACAGAAACTCGCCCCTATCCAAAAGAGCAAGATAGTTTTAGAACTGGGTGCTATCTTAGGATAATTTTATCATACTTACACATACTAATGTTTTCATAATATGAATTGGAGATAAAATTGACACCCAAATCACATGGTAATGCGAGTAAAAATGTCACAGAGAAAATATGAGTCAATGACATCTTCACTTTAGCATATAATAGACCTACCTAAACATATCATATGCTCAAAATTTATGCCCTTTATTCATTCCCTAAGGCTACTATAATAAATTACCACAAACTGGGTAGCTTAAAGCAATAGAAATGTATTCTCTTATACTACTGAAGGTCACAACGCTGAAGTTAAGGTGTTGGCAGTGCCACGCTTCCACCAAAGTCTCTGTAGAAGAATCCATTCTTTGCCTCTCCCAGCTTCTTGGCCATCTTCTGGCTCCAGTTTCCTATGACTTTCCCCTCTGTGTCTCTAGGTGTCAAATTCGCTCTGCCTTTTTCTTTTAAGAGTGTGTCACAAGCCGGGATCAGTGGTTCAGCCTGTAATCCCACACCTTTGGGAGGCTGAGGTGAGTGGATTGCCTGAGCCCGTGGGTTCGAGACCCACCTGGGCAACTTGGCAAGACCTCATCTCTACAAAAAATAAATTTAAAAAAATCAGCCGGGCGTGGTAGCCTGCGCCTGAAATTCTGGCTACTCAGAAGGCTGAGGTGGAAGGATCGCCGGAGCCCAGCAGGTCGAGGCTGCGGTGGCCAGGAGCGGCCACTGCACTCCAGTCTGGGCGACCGAGTGAGACTCCAACTCAAAAATAAAATAAAATAAAATAAAGAGTATGTGTCACTGTATTCAGGGCCAATGTGAATATTACAGGATGGTCTCATCTCAAGATCTTAATAACATCTGCAAAGATCCTTTTTTCAAAGTGGTCATATTTACACGTTCTGAGGGAACACATCTTCGGAGGAGGCACCATTTGTCCTACTGCATGTACAAAGTTAAGAATGTACCCATTAATATGGTGATGAAGAGTAAAGGGGTTTTTAGTTTGCAATTTAAAATGTTGTTGGATTTTTTTTTTTTTTTACTTTGTTTTCCCCTTAAGCCAAAAATGTTGAGGGCTGTGAATTGTGATTGGGAATGCCAAGTTTTCAATTATATTAATTGTTGACCTATCTTCAGTACCCACTTCCCAATTTGTGACATATCTATTCCCCGAATATCTATAGCAACATATCATCATGAAAGTTTCTTGAGAAAATCTCAAGAAAGAGAAATACAGGACTTATATATTTCAAAAATTCCAATTACATAGGTAATTTAATCTCTGACATGACACAAAGACACCCATGCACACACTCTATACACAAATGCACCGCTGCATACCTATATTGCCTATTATAATTTTTTGTCCAGGTAGTACTAGAGTAAATATCTTCCTTCCTTCAAAAGATGAAATATGCAGTAGCACAGACCAAGTTTTAAGGTATAAATTTCTCAGAATTTTTGAAAAGTCACATCCTTAGCAGTTCCAAGAAAAATGTCTCAGCCTGAATATAAAACTCTGACTTTAAGACTAACCAGGCATTTAAGTATATGTAAATTGTAGCTACCTATGTGACAGTATTTCAGTTGGTGTCCATCAGTCATTCCATAGTCACTGATTGAATCTTTTTTCTCCTCAGGTCCTTTTTTATACAGTGGATTGCACTTATGAAAGTGCAGTTGACAAGTGCTAGAGAAATAAATTATGTATACATTTTCCAGTGCATTGATTTTCTCAAGAAGAGGAAACCATGACAAAGTGTAAATCCTGCTACAAAGGACTACGTGACAGAACTAAGTATTTTTAATTAATCCCAAATTCATATAATGATAGTAAATCATTTTCATTGTTGGCATATTTTACAACTGTTAGCAAATTTCATTGCTGTATTGTGAGTAAGTGAAACACAAAACAATACTCTCCCAGTTTATTTTTTTTTTAGAAAATTTGTAATGAATTATTTTCTTTTTTATTAAGAAAATGTAGAATTTCTTTTTTATCTACACCAATGAAAATCAAGTTTCATTTTTTTAAAGAAAGTATTGTTTAAAGTTTGTAATTCCGATAAAGAATATTTTTTAATGACAAAATTAATAGCGAACAAAGTCAGACATGAAACCAATTTTTTTCTCTTTCATGGGCTGGATCTTTGAAGAGCACCCCTGAGGCTGCTCAAAGAATTCTTAGCAATTGTCATCTCTTTGTTACATGAGACAGGCTAGTTCTAGAGAGATACCTGGCACCCTGTGCAGTAGAACACAAGCAAATGAGTTTCCAATCCCAGCCAGCCCTTCTGTATCAGGTGATTTCTGCCACATTCCACCATACCCCACTCTACAGGAAATCTCCATTGGAAGACACTAATATGATTTCTGCTGGGCAATGGAAATGAAGCATGCAGTTTCCTACATAGGAAGGAAATAACAGAAAGGGTTCTTCATAGTTGCATTCAGTGGGCCATTAAAAGGAATCTTCTGTGTTCACCCCTCTTGTCCCTCAAATTCTTTTTTTTTTTTTTTTTT
>NW_007252279.1:68360-70829 GCF_000164805.1 Carlito syrichta | reverse complement strand
CCTCGACCTGCTGGGCTCCGGCGATCCTTCCGCCTCAGCTTTCCAAGTAGCTGGAACTAAAGGCGTGCGCTACCACGCCCAGCTGTTTCTTTTTTTTATTATTATTTATTGTGGAGATGAGATCTTGCCACGTTGCCCAGCAGGTCTTGAACCCACAGGCTCATGCAATTCACTCACCTCAGCCTCCCAAAGTGCGGGATTACAGGCTGAGCCACCAAGCCCGGTTAGTCTCTCAAATTCTTATTGCAGTTGGATATACTTCCAGGTCTCCCAAGTCCTTCAAAAGAAAAACCCGATAATTCCAAAAGTTCATGGTGAACACATCTTAGAGGTCAAGATGAATAATGACAATACAAATAGTTCGACAGAAAGAGACTTCCTAAAGGTTAAAGCTCAAGGCTTGGGAAAATCACTCTAGGGCCTGGAATACAGGTCCTTATGTCTTGAGTCATGTGGTAAAAAACAAAAACAGGGAGGTGAGGAAGAAGAATGCATAGTAGAATCTAAAATGCAAATTTCAACAAAGTAAAACATGCCAACAAAATATGTTGACCCCTCAGCCCATGAGATATTATAATTATTGTCCTAGAACAGCTAGAAACATACAGTTTCAAAGGGAACTGTCAAGTGCATTTCATTAACTACTGATGATATCATAATATTTTTAACAGGTTAAGATACAACATACAATACTAATAAAGAATAGTAATAACAATTTCTGCCTCTTAAAGCATATGTAAAATCTCAGAAATATGCTTTCCTACTGATAAATGAGTCTGGAAAAGCCGATCCACACTAAAAGGAGCTAAAATCTTAGGAAATAAAGGGACTACATTACGTTTTTCTTGATGCTGGAGTTATTATTGTTAGAGGTTTTATGCATGTAGGAATATACATTCAAACAGTGTAAAAGGTATACAATTTACAGTTAAAATCACCTTGCCCTGCTCATCAAAGTTTGCTTTTAATTCTGGTGTTAATGAACACTACATCTAAAATTGTTTGTTTAACTCAGAAAAACACATATTTTTAATGCTTATTAAGATCTTGAATTATGTACAAAATGGCATAGCGTAGTGTGTTACACTTAATATAAAAAATATAAAAAGTGAAAAATATTATGGGCATATTAAGTTTTATAAAGTAATGATGAGTAGGGGGACTGATTTCCTCAAATACAACACAAACAAAAAAAAACAAAAAAATCTCATCTGAAATATTTTCTCACATTTATCATTTTAAAAAGTACTTTTCAGCTGGGCTCGGTGGCTCAGCCTGTAGTCCCGCGCCTTTGGGAGGCTGAGGTGAGTGGATTGCCTGAGCCCACGGGTTCGAGACCTGCCTCGGCAGCAAGACCTCATCTCTACAATAAATCAAAATATCAGCCGGGCATGGTAGCGTACACCTGTAATTCCGGCTACTTGGAAGGCTGGGGCGGAAGGATCGCCAGAGCCCAGTGGGTCGAGGCTGCAGTGGCCAGGAGCGGTCAGTCTGGGCGACGGAGTGAAACTCCAACTCAAAAAACAAAAAAGTACTTTTCTTCTTCATTCTCCTCATGAATTAATGGTTATATGCTTAGGTCTTCTTTACCAGAGAGTTACCTCCTGCCTTTAGGGGCAGGAGGTAAGAGGAAGGTACCCTGAAATGTGACACACCAAGTCAAATGGAGCCTGAGATAGTTACCAGATGTCTCCAAACATGTTATTTCCACCTAAAAACTTCCTTGATACAGAGGGTCATCCTTTAAGTTGCCTGAGAGGACACTCTGATCTGCAGATTAAGAGTGCCTGGCTCAATGGGTGGAGCTGGGCTATAAGTGCATGTGGGTCTGGTTCTGACTGCCAAAACATGGCAACATCTGTGAATGTTTCTGATACTGTTTCAGTTTTTCAAACCCTCCCCAACTAATGCATATAACAAAAGGTAGCCCAATATTTATCCACACTAGGCAGCTTGTTACATGCTTCTAACTCTACCCTCACTCCACAATCAAATGCTATCTGGCCATTTCTTCAAAAGTAGGAACCCCTTTGTAGAGACTTAGGCCAGGTCAGGGGCATTTACAAAGAGAGAAGGAAGAGAAAATGGAGGGGGCGGGGGGGCGGTAAGGATTTCTATTTGGTGACTGGAAGATGCAGTGATATTTTTTTCTTGTTGCTTTTATAGTTCCATGTGTGAATGAAATGATGTCAACAATTGAGAAGGAGAGAGATATTTGGAGATTTTTATCAGAGAAAAAAGTTTTCAAAGAAAATTACTAAGGAATCTTAATAGCTTTGCTGGACTATACTCTGTATCCTAGCAAGAATGTGTGGAGGGAAAAAATGTAAACTTTGTCTCACATTTGACCTTTATCATCTTCTAAATCTTCTAAATTATCAATAACCATTTCTCAATTAATTACAAGTTCTTCAGAAACAGGATGATGATAGTTCTTGGTATCATCTCCAGGCATATTTCAGTGTCCTG
>NW_007252279.1:67143-68340 GCF_000164805.1 Carlito syrichta | reverse complement strand
CTACTTGGAAGGCTGGGGCGGAAGGATCGCCAGAGCCCAGTGGGTCGAGGCTGCAGTGGCCAGGAGCGGTCAGTCTGGGCGACGGAGTGAAACTCCAACTCAAAAAACAAAAAAGTACTTTTCTTCTTCATTCTCCTCATGAATTAATGGTTATATGCTTAGGTCTTCTTTACCAGAGAGTTACCTCCTGCCTTTAGGGGCAGGAGGTAAGAGGAAGGTACCCTGAAATGTGACACACCAAGTCAAATGGAGCCTGAGATAGTTACCAGATGTCTCCAAACATGTTATTTCCACCTAAAAACTTCCTTGATACAGAGGGTCATCCTTTAAGTTGCCTGAGAGGACACTCTGATCTGCAGATTAAGAGTGCCTGGCTCAATGGGTGGAGCTGGGCTATAAGTGCATGTGGGTCTGGTTCTGACTGCCAAAACATGGCAACATCTGTGAATGTTTCTGATACTGTTTCAGTTTTTCAAACCCTCCCCAACTAATGCATATAACAAAAGGTAGCCCAATATTTATCCACACTAGGCAGCTTGTTACATGCTTCTAACTCTACCCTCACTCCACAATCAAATGCTATCTGGCCATTTCTTCAAAAGTAGGAACCCCTTTGTAGAGACAGTTCATCACAGTCTCCACATAACAGCGAATCCTAGATTCTCTGGAATGTAGGTTCCTATAAATTTATATGAAGGAGCTTGAGCAAACTCATTCTTATTTCTCCTTTGAACTGTTTGATGCTAAAGTGGTTCTAATGTTCTTCCCTGATAGTATGTCACAGGCTCAAAGCAGAAGTGGGCTTGTTCAGGAATTGTCCCTGGAGAAGTTAACAACTTTGTTCTCAGCAATGTGCTGTCTCTGGTGAAATCTCTGCACTTTTCTGTCACTCCAGAGGTAGGAAAAATGTCTGTTAGACTTCCACACCATCCTGTTTAAGTAGTTAAAGCCAAGGAACTGGGTGAGATGACCTGAAGCTCAAAAAAGAGACAAAAAAGAAAAGGGTTAAGGCTTGGGCCTTGGAAATTCTAACACACAAAGGTTAGTCAGAGAAAGGAAAACCACTTAAGGATCTGAGAAGGAGATTGAGACAGGGAAGCATGAGATAAGACAGGAAGGCAACTGTGAATAGAGCTTCAACAAACATACGTGTGCAGGTATCTTTTTTGTAGAATGATTTAAGTTCCTCCGGGTATA
>NW_007252279.1:19933-67123 GCF_000164805.1 Carlito syrichta | reverse complement strand
TACCTCATCAACAAGGGTACCTGCATGATCAATGTTTGTATATCTAGCCCTGAATTGTACACCACATCTTTATAACAAATTAATTAATTAATAAAAGCTTGGCATTTATAAGAAAAAAAAAGACAGGAAGGCAATGTCATGGAAAACAAAAAAGTGTTTCAAGAAGTAGGGACCAGGCGAACTAGGCCAGATGCTGGTGATAATTCAAGAAAGATAAGGAGGACGAATTAACCATTGTTTCTGACAGAATGGAAATCTCTGTTGTCTGAAGCTCCCCAACACTGTGTGGAGTAAGGAGTGGAAGAATGAAGAGGAGACCTTGAAGGCTGAGGCTGACAAATGCTCCTATTTTGCCCCAACGTAAACAGGAAAATGAAACAGCAACAGAAGAAAGACCAAGAATTAAGGGGATCGGATGTGTATCTATTGTTGTTCGAAGCATAGATAATATTAAAATATATTTGCATGTCAATGGAAATAATTGATTTGGGATTTTAAAAATGGTATTTGCAAGAGAGGAGCTAATGACAGAGCATGGTCTTAAGTAGACTAGAAGTTATAAAGCACAAGTTGAGAGATTCAACTTAGGCCAGGTCAGGGGCATTTACAAAGAGAGAAGGAAGAGAAAATGGAGGGGGCGGGGGGGCGGTAAGGATTTCTATTTGGTGACTGGAAGATGCAGTGATATTTTTTTCTTGTTGCTTTTATAGTTCCATGTGTGAATGAAATGATGTCAACAATTGAGAAGGAGAGAGATATTTGGAGATTTTTATCAGAGAAAAAAGTTTTCAAAGAAAATTACTAAGGAATCTTAATAGCTTTGCTGGACTATACTCTGTATCCTAGCAAGAATGTGTGGAGGGAAAAAATGTAAACTTTGTCTCACATTTGACCTTTATCATCTTCTAAATCTTCTAAATTATCAATAACCATTTCTCAATTAATTACAAGTTCTTCAGAAACAGGATGATGATAGTTCTTGGTATCATCTCCAGGCATATTTCAGTGTCCTGGCCAATGAATATTATTCTTACAAACATTTGTGAAATTCAAGATAGAATAAACTGAATTATATACTTCAGGAAATGCTTCTAGCACTTCTTCCCTTTTCCTGTCCCTTGCTAACAGAGATGGTTATACAAATTCATTGTCATGTCTGTGCATGTACCTAGAGCATGGGTTTTGGTTATGCCACAGGCACTTGTGTCACCAAAGGAATCCAGTGGGTTCTATCTGAGATCCCTGAGGCAAATTCAAGTTAAATATATTTTCTGCTCATCAAACTTTTTCTGGAGCATGAAGAAACACCTGTGTGGGCATGAATTTCTAATTTACTTCCCTTGAATGTTATAGCACAGTATGTCAAATTATTTTCTAACTCTCAATATATGGTAGAAAAAGCCATAGACTTTGCTCTAGGAATTAAAGAGGACAGCTTCATCTTCAATAAAAGAAGTCCCCAAGTAAGCTTATACAATCATGTTAACTAAAGTTTTTGCAAAATATTTAATGGTTTTAAAATTAATGTTTGTAATATAAAAACATGCGGTACAACTGTTTTTCTGCTAGGTAAATACTGACTTAAGAAACAGGAAGTTTTTAAGAGTGATTGTCATGCAACCGACACACATTAAAAGAAACTGTACTCACCCACATGGATGGAACTATGTACTAAGAGATTAGCTAGGAAATACCTAATCACACTAATAAAAATGCTCTCAGAAGTCTATTAACGTTTTGTCCTCATTTGCAGGCTTATGATAAATTGGTCCAAGGACAGCTGGCACTCAGGAAAATTGCATTAGTGTCACCGAAAGGTTAATCCTGGCACTATGTTCCCAAGCATAGAGAAACATTTCTAGAATAGAAAAGGTTCAAACCCAAGTTCATTTTTGAACATGGAAGTTCCAGAAGTATCTTAATGAAAATACTTAGTAAGACTAATCATTATAAAATTTAGATACAATTTTCCTCTATGCTACAAATCCCAGAGGATAATAAAATGACTCTAAATAATTTTTTTTATTAATTGTATGATCCATTATTCTATGACTGATGTGAGTAATTTTCTTTATTTTTTTTAATAAGCTTAATTCTTTTATTTTTCTTCTTTAATCTTAAAGATGTGGGGTACAATTCAGGGTAAGATACACAAATGGTCATTGTACAAGTAAAGTTTGGGCCCAGGATGCTCTCTCTCAGCACTCCAATTCATCATCATACTGGAAGTCCAATAAAAGAAGAAAAGAAAAAGATATACAGGTTAAAAGCAAGAAATAAACTAGTCTTTATTTGCAGATGATATAATTGTCTATGTATAAAACCAAAAGAATATACGTTTAAAAATAAGTATGTACATAAAAGCAACTCCTGGAACTAAAAAACTAATATAGCATGCTGTAGTATATAATATCAATAGGCAAAAGTTCCTTGCTTTTCTGTGTTCCAGAAATAAACAAAGAGATGTAGAAACTAAAAACAAAATGCAATTTACAATAGCAACAAAATTTGAAATACTTAAGAATAATTCTAATAAATTATGTACAGCATTAACATATGACTAAATAATAACTAAATAAATAAATGAAGTGGGGGCCTCACTTTGGTCCCCACTTCACCTGGTGTGAGATCAGATACTCTTACTGATGAAGTGTACCCTCCCTCCCTCCCTCTCTCTCAGTTTTCTACTACTGCCAGTCCCTTTTTCATAGTTCATAGTATTATGATAACATAGTATTATGATAACCAGGGTCCGCTTATGAGTGAGAACATGTACTCAGTTATTTGTTTCTGCAATAGAAATGCAAATAAAATCATTCTACAAAATCATACTGAGATACCACCTAACTCCAGTCAGGATGACCATCATCAATAATACAAAAAACAACAGATGCTGGAGAGGAGGTGGGGAAAAGGGAACACTTCTACACTGTTGTTGATGGGAGTGTAAACTAGTACAGCCTCTCTGTGGAAAACAGTGTGGTGATTCCTAAAAGGTCTAAAAATCTACCTTCCACACAACCCAGTAATCCCTCTTCTGGGAATATACCCAGAGGAACTCAAATCATTCTATAAAAACAATACCTGCACACAAATTTTTTTGCAGCACTATTCACAATAGCAAAAAACATGGAAACGACCATGCTGCCCATTGAAAGCACACTGGATTTTGTAAAATGTGGTACATCTACGTGATGGAATATTTTGCAGCCATAAATAAGGACAAAATTGTGAAATTTGCAGCAACTTGGATGGATTTAGAGTCCATAATAATCAGTGTTTTCTATGTTTTTAAACTCATATGTGGAAATGGCTGGAACGTACATCACAGTCCCTCCCAGTTAGGGGTCAGAAGAAGTCCTGTGTTTATGTTAGAGATTGTATGAGAGCATCCTGTCATGAAAAGCATGCAACACACTGTACTAGAGAAAATGATAATGCGTTGAAATAAAGATAACCCAAATTCACTATTGAAAGTCTAAAAATTCAGAAAACTATAAAGATCATGCAGACTACAATTCTGATGGCTAAATTTCCACAAAGTTCACTGCTTTTCCCAGTCTAAACTTCACTAAAGGAATCTTTCTTCTTCCAGGCATCACTAATCTCTTCTTCTTTCCGACCTCACAATGGCAATCCCTTCACTGCTTTCACTGCTGTTCCATGTCCCTGCACTAACATGTGTAATTCCTTACACCATTTCTCTATCTTTGATTTTTTTTTTTTTTTTTTTTTGGTCAGTGAAACTTTTTCAACACATCCTAATTTTAGTGTGCCATCTATTTCCTTTTGGGACCTTGACTAATACAAATATCAAAGTTGTATATAATTGTCTTTATTAGGAAACACTGAGGCCTATTGATCTCTGGAAGGACATAAAAATGTTTCATGTTTGTTTCTTACTTGGAAAGTGGGCAGAGCAGCAGCTAAATCCTTCAAAATGGCATCCCCAGACAGGCATCTGTCATCCCTCCAACTCTCTGCCACTTATTAGACATTCAAATTTACAGCTCTTAGAGCCTTTTGAATGATTAAGTGAATCAGACATTCACCTAATAAAGGCATAGGACTGAAGAAAACAATTTTAGAGCAGCAATGTCAGTCATTACTAAAAGCAAAATAATGGCTACATATTGATTTTAAATATTGATCTTGCCTTTTTCTTTCTGAATGATTTTATGATGTTTATTCTAAAATAGTTTCCCAGAAATCAATATAAATTTTAAAGGCCTTCATTCTACTTTGTCCACACCACCTAACACAGTGTTAGACATAGGTAGCTGATTTACTTCCATATTTATGCATGCAGTTGTCTACATATAGTTGTGTAGTAGCACAGGCAGGCTGCTATTTATAGGTTTTTCATCTTCTAAAAATCTGATATTTAAAAATTTCTCACTAAATAGACTAAAATAACACCTGGAGACTGACTATGTGGCAAGTACTATTCATGGAAAGAGTTCACATTACTTTTTTGATTATGATATATATACTCTTCTCAGTCAAATCATAGCAGAATCTTGTTGTGGCCAATTCTAATTAGAAGCCATTGGACATGGAGAAGATGAACATTATAATAGGGTTTGGGTGACTACCGTTAATATAAATTCACCCCTTGATGATTTGCAACTCAAAGTTGAATATCACAAGGTCAAGGATAATTTCTTGGAAAACGTAATTTTTTGAGGATGTTGTTGGCATCATACTTAGCAAGAACTCAACCTAAATCTTTGTGTTGATTCAAAAGTATTACTTTATATTGTATATCTTTTAAGAGAGAGGAAAAAGAGCTAAATTCTGTCAAATAATATGTATATGACACTGTTTCTTTACATATTTTAAATATAATTAGGTCATGCTAATTTTTGAGAATGTAGTAGCTGTAATAAGGAAACCTACTTTTTAAAAAAGTGATATTATTTTAATATAAATGCAGATAGCTAGTCTAAAAGTAATGCAGAGGTAAAGATATAATCTGCACCCATACAAACACATACATGAATGCACACACATACAAGATGCAAGTTTTTCAAATACTTTTCTATATTGAAGATAAATTGACATAGTAATTTTGAGTATTTGTTAAGTATGAAAGTGATATTGAAGAGTTAGATTCTAAGGAAACTCAAAGATCTTTTCTTAAATGTAAACTGCGTTACTGCTGTAACATCTGCTTTAATTTGGACAATTGGGGTTCTATTGCAATTTCCACTCACACTTCTACTTTGGGGCTATAAGAATAATTTTGTGATATAAAATATTTGTAAATCAGATTTTTAAATATACAAGCTTTGCATCAAAACAATTTTCAAAAATCACATTTCCCATTTAAATGTACAGGTTTTGCACCAAAATAATATTTAAAAATCACATTTCCCATCTACTCTAAAGCCATTTACATATACACAAGAATTTGACATTATAATTCCCAAGACATTATTGTTCTCTAAAGCTTTCTCTTGTTTTACAATTAATTCTTAAAAATCACTACTTTGGGATGAATTGAAAGATTTTGAGGGATAAACCATTTTATGTGTTAGACATTTTTTGATCAATCAAAACTAATCACAACAGAATAAAATATTGCAGCTGTGGCTTAATAATAGTTTATATTTTTAAATATGCATTAATATGTCATCTTAATAATCTCAGTTTGGGGTTTCCTAGTAAGTAGTCTCTAGGAAAGCCTTTTTCATCGTCATGTGCAAGTCAGCATATATTCATTGATTTTCTATGATGTGCCTGGCACTACCCAGGACAAAGAGGAGCAAAATACTGCCCTTGAAGTGCTGAGTACTGCCCTTGAAGTACTCCTAGTCTAAATAAGGGCAAGAGGTGAGTGAATACTATAACAGGCATGTCCATGGGAACAGATCTGTGGAGTTGTCTATCTAGGAAGATAGGATGGGGCAGGTTCATAAGAGACACAACAGTCAGCTGTCCTAGAAGAGAGAAGTAAGTCTTAAACTTGAAAACATAGATTTGTGTTATTCTTCATAGAGCACTCTATCAACAGAGCTTTTTATAGTTGCAATGGCCTAAAATTCAAAGAGTCATTTTTCTCATCCTGTGGGGAAAGCAGATACAGAAATTGTTGGCTGACAGGACTTTTTGGTCATATGTTTCCCAGACTGTTTAATTTCTACAGCCCAGCTTAATTTAGAGCTATAAATAAAAACTTAGGAGATAGTTTTCAGAGACCTGAGCCAACCCTCTTCATAATACATGAGAAAACTGTCTGTATTTAAAACCGGAAAACAGTGCATAGAATAAGGATCTGTATCAGTCTTCTGGTACCTTGGCCTCTTTTTTTCCCAGTCTTTTCCAAAATTGCCAACTGAGGCATTTAAATACTAAAGAGAAAGCAACTCTGGGAGATAATATGCTTAGATATTCTAGGAGATAATATGATTAGATATCTAAGCACATATCTAATATGCTTAGATATTAGACACTCCTTGATGAGTATATAGTGCTTGCTCTAGACATAGAATTGATGCATAGCAGTCTCTGTGGACAGACCATTGTCTGTGCCATGTTCAAGGTTCCGCAGTACACCATGTTGAAAGTTAATTTATGTATTTCTAATGTTTAGAATGTACAGTTACATTACAATATATATATAGCATTGTTTATCATGTTCATACTTAGGTCTTTATTAATTTTGATTTGAAAATCTATTAATTTTCTCAATTTTCTTTCTAATAGGAGTCTCACTCCGTCACTCAGACTGAAATGCAGTTGGCATGCTCACAGCCACCCCAGTGTTGATTGACTGGGCTCAGGTGATCCTTCCACCTCAGCCTTCTACCCAGCTAATTTTTTGATTTATTGTAGAGATGAGGTCTCGCCAAGTTGCCCAGGTTGTTCTCAAACCTGTAGGCTCAGGTAATACCCTCACCTCAACCTCCCAAAGTGCTGGGATTACAGGCTTTAGCCACCGCGCCTGGCCAATTTTCATTTTTTATAAGCCTACAGTTTTTTCATAATCCTGCAAATTACCATCAGCGTTTTCTATTGAAGGATGATGAATTATAGATACAGCAACATGTAAAATAAAAACAATGCCTGTGCCCATACAAAGTAACAAAGAAGCCCAAAAAAATCATCAAAAATAATTATTCAAAAGCTTATCAAAAAGAACAACAGGAGATTAAAACTTTTCAGTTTTAATCATGAAATAAAAACCCGGAGAGCACAATGATCTAACACAAAAGTGATTGTTAGCACCAAGAGACTCAAATGTGTAAGAATACAGTATGTCTCCTGGCGACATGTGCACAAGTAATAGGTCACACCCTGCCAGCAATCCACCCAGTATTCCATTATTCACCTGCTATGAAAGCAAGTCTTAAAAACTGATTTAAGACAGTGAGTTTTGTCAGATCCAGCATGCAATCAGAAAACAGATTTAAAAAATAGAAAATGTAATAGCAATTACATTCACATATCTGTGGTGTTATTTCTTAGAACAGGTGATAATATGCTCTGCCTTAGAGCTCAATGTTGTAAAAGTCATTAAAATGCCAGCTCTTATAATTTTGTAAGGAGACTTGTTAACAAATTCTAGAAAGGCGAGACTATGAACATTTGTTTTCTGAAATTCTTGGGACTTGCTATCAAAATAAATTTAATAAAGATTTTGTGTTGACTGAGGTTTTATTAACTATATTTAAGCACTTACTACATGCTAAGTTCTAGGAAAAACAATTATGAGCATAGTAGACAGAGGTCTGCCCAAATGCAGAAATAAAAAGAACAATTAAATAGCCCCTCTGATTAAGTGCTGTAATGCAATGACAGCAGACATACAGGTGGCAGTGGGAGCCATGGCAAAAACCCCTGACAGGAACAAGTGGGGATCCAAAAGGTCTTCCTGAGGAAGTGCTCTCTAAGCTGAAGCCAGGAGGATGAGTAGAAGCTAGCAAGGTGAAGCCTATTTCAAGCAGAAGAAAGAGACTTAGAGGTGAAAAAATCCTAGGGCTACAAAAAACATAAAAATTCAATAGAACTGGAATCCCAATTGCATAGAGACAAGAAATATAGCTGGAAAGATATACACAAGTAAAGACATGAGAGGATACTTAAGCACAAGGGAAAGCATTTAAGATGTGTGTTGTATAGGGATCACCCTCTAAACAATGTATTGGAGGAGTGCAGGAGAGATAGGAAAACTGCTTGAGGAGGTGTGGCAGTGGAGATGGGATGACATTGATGAAACTGAGTTGGATTTAGGAGATGGAGTTGCCAAGCCTGGTGAGAGACTGGATGTGCAGAGTGAGAAGTTACAGAGAATGAGGAGTCAGAAGTGAATCTCAGATTTCTGATTCAACTTAGTTCACAATGATGTCACTCACAAGATATGAAATGTCAAAACATGACCAGTTTGAGTTTGGCAGGTGTGAGCTTCCATGACAGAAATGCTGGGCGTATTGCAATTGAACGCCTGTGAAGCATCTATGTAGTGATGTCCAGTAAGATCTGGATCCATTGTTATGACATTTGGGAGAAGAGTGTGAGATGGAGATTTGGGAGTCCTCAATAATGGAGATCATGAGAGTGGATGAGGTCTTCTGGGCAGAATGTGGGTTGGAGGAAAGAAAAGGACCTGAAAAATTCCACCAGAGAATACCAAATTGAGTGACGGGCAAAGAAAGATGGTCTGATATCTTATGCAAAATTTGCTAGTGAGTAAGCTTGAAGCAAAGCTGTATTCTGACATTATTTATGGTGCCAAGCCCAAGTGAGTTCAATGAGGGTGAAACAGACGTAAGTCAAGGAAGTAGAGAAAGAAAGTAAATAAATGGTAATGTACTGCCAAGTTAGCGTCAGCCCCAGAAGATAATGTAATAAGTGCTTATTCACACAGGGCATCTCCAGAAAGGTCATACAAAGCCCATGATACAGTTTTGTTTGCTTGTTTTGTTGTGTTGTGTTTTGTTTCGTTTTCTCGGGGTAAGAAAGGGCAAGCAATTTATCTGCTTGCTTTTTCCCATTTCCTGTCTCTTATTGATCAAAGTTAGCTTCTTGTGTTGTTAACACTCCATATTTCCAGGTTTCGTTACCCTACCCCCCCAAGGAACTGCTTGAAAAGTCCAAGTTCCCAGGTGTTCTGTTGAGTTAAATGGGGGACTGGAGCTGCTGAAGCTCCTCCATAATAGACTCCATGGAGAATTTGTTGAAGTCAGTTTCTCGTTCCCAGGAAAGGCAGAAACAAGAGTAGGCGACAGCAGACAAACCAGTGGCAGAGGTAGCCAAAACTTTACAATTGCTAGAATGATGCAAGCCACCACTGGGCTTATCTAGTCTGAGATCAGGTTTGCTGTCAAAACTAAAGATGGAGGTTGGTTTGAACAAACCTGGGCACTAGTGTATGAACTGTGGATAGTACATCCTGTAAGTTCAGACATAGCCTGGGTGCAGGCAAGGAGTGGATGAAAAGTTAAATAATGTCAAAGAAAGCAAATAAAGAGTGTTTCATAAAGGAGTCATCTATGTCAAATATTTCTGGTAAGCCAAATAGGATAAAAACTGTAATTAATTTTAGTGGATTGTCTCTTCACCTGGCAAAGGCACGTCACATGTTACCTGTGGGGAACCATGCTTCCTCTACTCTGAGCTCATGTGCTCTGAATTGAGTGTAATCTACCTAATGATCCAAGGCTTGGAACCTGGCTCAGGCACAGCCATCAGAAATTTATCTTTGTGGCCATGCACAGCTAGGTCATTGAGGCACAATTTCATGACTTTTGCAGAAACAACTATAAATCCAGACTTTTCAGTTATGCTGTCCAAATAATCTCTTTTTCCTAAGCTAGTTTTAGTTGGATTTCTATCATTAAGAGATTCCTGATAACCACACAGAATGGAGGGGTGTCCAGTGGACATCCTTAACATCAGGGTCACTGGTAGTCTTGGAGAGAACAGTTGCAGTGGTGCAATGCTGGAAGAAGTCAGAGTTACACTGGTTATTTCCTTACTCTCTTTTTCAATGCCTCAAACATAATTTATCTACTGGAAAAGGACTAAGGAGGACACCTCAAAAATATTTAAAATACCTGCAGGAAGAAGCAGAAATAGTCACAAATGCATTCTGCTTTGTGTCTCTGCATAATTTTCTTTCTGTTAATATCTAAGATAAAACCTTTCAAGTCAGGGATGCCTCAATTGCTGCTGAGTTCCTTCTCTATTCCCTGTGATTCCACATACCCCAACCTGATCCTGGTAATTTTTTCCTTTGTAAATAAAACCCTTTTGAAATACCCTAATTTGATTGTACCACCCCTTCCTCTTGAGATCCTGACTGATCCCAAATCTCAGACTTTCATATCCTAATATTTAAAAAAATAATTAAAAGCACAACATTCTGTTTAGGAGGCATAGTTAGTTTGTTGTTGCAACTGTTGAATTGCTTGTTTTGTTTATGAGAAAGCATTTGAAAGAGCCAAGTCCTCCAAAATGGCACTCTTAGACAGTCAGAAAAATATACACAACACATCTGAGTAACTCAACATCATCCATTTATATTATATAATTACTGTAGTCAGGTGTGTAATTTTTAAGACTCTATAGTATTGAGTGAATCAGAGACTCACCTGATAAAGTCAGTGAGAAGGACAACTATAAAGCAGTTATTTGGGATTATAGCTGACTACTAAATAATGGTTGCATATTCATTTTAAAATATCAATTTGCTTTCTATGTTAAATAGTATTTTTTATCTCCATAGTAGTTCCTAAGCAATTAATATGTGTTTGGAAAGCCTTTATGCTGCATTATTTACACCAGCTAGCACACTGCTACAGAACAGGTGATTAATAACTGCTGACTGTTTAATTTTTTTGCATCATTAATTGTTTATACAATTGTCTACATCCAGTTTTACGGTCGTATATGTAGGTAGCCCATCCTTACATTTATTTCCTGTGAAAACCCATGAATATTTTTGCATTGTCTCATTAGATGCGTTAAAATGACATGGTGTGGGGCTATGTGGCAAATACTACTTTTAGGAAAGGACTTTAACTTTTATCACCCTTCTTCCACCACCTTAATGAACTTAATTCACACATTTAAATAACTTAAGACATAGAAATAATTTTCAGAGACTTAATCCAATCCAACTAATACTAAAGGAAAAAAATCAGTTTAGAAGATAATAACCTAAACATGTCCTTATCAAGCCTGTAATAGCTTTTTCTAAACATAAACTGAAAGGTGAAAGTTAATTTACACATTCTTAATGTTCATTAAAATGCATAGTAATAGCCATTCTTAACAGACTTATCTGTATGTTTTTACTTTTGATTTCTTTGTAAATCTCCATTTTTAAAATTCTCATTTATGATCCGAGCTCATGTTACATTTGATAATCCTAAAAATGGTCATCAGCAACTTTGATTCAACAGATGATAAACTTTACAGTTTTTACAACTGTTTGAGAGCAATAAATGTAATGGAAATAATCTACACACTCACATAAAGCGACACAGAATCCCACACACAAGCATGCACACACACGGGTCATTAAAACTAAGCTGGAGGGTGGGGCGTGGGTGAGAGCCTTCAGGGTTATCTCTGCTGCTGCCACAGCTGCAGGACCACCTGGGCTCACCTGCACACCTATGGCATCCTGGCTGTGTCACCTGACACACACTTCCCAGGAGGAACAAGAGGGAACCGCCCCTGATGCCAGAAATTCACTCGTAAATGGCCTCCAATTCTTGGGGGCATTGTTTAATCTTCCTCTGTGAATCAACCAGTGGATTTTTTTTTTAATGCTTCAGCTATTTAGTATTTTGTTGGAAGAACAAGGTGGCATTCAGCCTAATAGCCTTGATAATTATTTTCATGTGAGTTAGTCAGTTGATACTGGGTAGAATCATCTAAAAACGCTAAAAGTTTATTGCACATGCTAGTTGTCAAATATCAGAACACAGATGTCAATGAAAAACTCCATCAGATAGTGAAAATTATTTGCTGGGTTATGACAGGACCTCAAAATCTAGAGAAAAGGGCCAAACATATGAGAGCTTCATGAGACCTAACATTATAATAAAGCATTATTTGTCAACTCAGAAAAAAATAAAGACTTCCCTACTGTAGGATTAAACACTGAAGAAGTCAGACAACAACTGTCCTGGAAAACAAAGTCTTTCAGTACATTCATGACCATTATCTAGACAACATGGATTGGTTCATTAAAGCAGATGATGATACATGTGTCATACTAGACAACCTGAGGTGGCTTCTGGTAAATGATGACTCTGTCAGACCCATTGACTTTGGGAGAAGAGTTAAGACTGGTGGACAGCAAGACTACATGAATGGAGGAGCAGGATATGTACTGAACAAAGAAACCTTGAGGAGATTAGATGATGTGGTTAAAACAAACACCTGTTTCCTTCTCTGAAGATGTGATGCATGGAATTTGTAAATGTGGAACCAGAGGATTCCAGGAACCCCACCAGAAAAGAAATCTTTCATCTCTTTTTACCAAAACAGCATTTAATTCCAGGTTTTCTACCTAGAACCTTCTGGTGCTGTAAATATAACTGTTATCCTTCTGTAGAGGGTCTCGGTTACTATTCTGATTTTGCAGTTTCTTTTCACTATGCTGATACTACACCTATATATGAGTTAGAATACCTTGTATATCATCTTCATCCATATGGTTTTCATACAGGTGTCAATTTGCTTTACCTGAGGGTCTACTAAAGGAAATAAGCAAAGCAAATAAAAATGAGGATCCACAAGTAAACCTAAGAAAAACTTGAAAGACACCAAGGAAAAAAACAAAGGTAGAATAACAAACATTGCTATGAAGGAGGATCTCTGCATTTTTGAAGAGAACACATGGATCTCAGGGCACAATTATTTCTATGTGAGCATTCTGTTTCAGGAAACTTTCATAGGAATTATCATAAGCTAAAGGTTTAGCAGCAGCAGTGAAGTGTGTAAAAATGTGTTTTTAATACAGGTAGATATATATAATTATATTTAAAGCAGTGGTCATGTAGAGGGAATAGAGATTTTCCTGCCTGTTTCTGAATATATATATATTTTATATATATTTATATAAAATAAAGCAGGTAAACTTGCTAAAACTACATTACACCAAGTTAGTGAAACACACATGATGCTAAACAGACTTTAATAAAAATTCTAGATGGAAATGTTTATGATTGGCATTTTATTTATTTATTTATTTATTTATTAAAAATTTATTTATTATAAAGATGTGGGGTATAATTCAGGGTTAGGTATACAAACATTGATCATGCAGGTACCCTTGTTGATGAAGTATGCTCCTCCCTCCCCTAGCAGTTTTCCCCAACGATTCACATTATTTTTTAAACCCAGGACATGAGCTTATCTTGTAGCATGACATAAATGAAGCAACTGTCTCATCTCATAATTCTCATCTAATGAAAATTTATTTGTTATTTTTTTATAAATGGCAGTATTTTTCCAGAAAAAGGCATTATAAGAATGCCAGTTGACCCAAAAAAAATGGTACATATACACAATGGAATATTACTCAGCCTTAAAGAAGGACAAGCATATGGACTTTGCAGCAACTTGGATGGATTTAGAGTCTTATCATACTTAGTGATCTATCAGAGAAACAAAGAGCAGAATATCACATTTTCTCACTCATAAGCAGACCCTGAACACTTACCATAATACTATAAGAAAGGGATTGGCAATAGCAGGATACTGCTGGGATAGGCGGAGTATAGGGATGCAAATAAGGGTACCTGTCTCAAACAAGGCAAAATGGGAACTAAAGAGAGGCCCAAACTTTACCTGTATGATGATCACTTGTATACCTAATCCTGAATTGTACCCCACATCTTTAAAGGAAAAAAGAATGCCAGTTGTCCTAAAGTGCACTAATAGAATCACATTTTGAAATCATCATGCGTCCTCACTACATTACAAATTGAGTTCTTATCAGTGGTTAATCTTGTACTAGAATGAGTAATATTCACTGAGCCCCTGTGGTCTCTTTTCTATATAGTTTAACCCCTATTTAGTACCATTCTGCACCATTCACATTTATTTACTCAAAGCATTAGTCACCCTCTAGAAACATGCATTTTAAAAAGCTTTGTTCCCAATTTACCAATTGCTAACTAGGAGTAACAAATAAATAGGAAACGCAATGATATTTCTTACATTAATGTCATTTTAACACTTTTCTTATATCAGTGCCACTCTCAAATTTCCTAAAAGATTTTTTTTAATGCTTTTATTTGACAAGTAATAGTTGTACATATTCATGAGTATATAGTGATGTTTTAATATATATAAATATAGTGATCAGATCAGGGTAATTAGCAATCTACCATCTCATTTATCATTCCTTATTTTGGTAACATTTAGTATCCTCCATCTAGCTACTTAAAACTATATATCAAAGGTCAATTTCTAGTTCTTTCGGAAATCGCCACTCTGTGTTCTTCCAAAGAGGTTGCACTAGTTTGCGTTCCCACCAGCAGTATAGAAGTGTTCCTTTTTCTCCACATCATCGCCAGCATCTGTTGTTGTTTGTTTTATTAATGATGATCATTCTTAATGGGGTTAGATGGTATCTCAATGTGGTTTTGATTTGCATTTCTCTGATGATGAGTGAGGCTGAGCACTTTTTCATGTTCTGTTGGTTGCCCATATATCTTCTTTTGAAAAGTGTCTATTCATGTTTTTTGCACACTTTTTATTTTTTTAAATGACAACAGAGAATATATTTTATCATATCAGTATAGAAGAGCATTTGTCAGTGAATAACATTCTGTTGATACATATAATATACATATTTATAAGGTATACATGCTATTTCGATACAAGCACATAATGTGTAATAATCCAATCATGATGTTTAGGATATCCATAGTCTCAAACATTTATTATTTTTTTGTGTTATAAATTGTTTAACTCTCCATTAACAATTTTAAAATACAATATAATGTATTTTATTATAGTTATCACCCAATATGCTATCAAACACAAAAACTTATTACTTCTAGCTAACTGTGTACTTATATCTTTTTTTTAAAGTTATTTTTATCTTTTAATTGTTTATTATAAAGATGTGAGGTACATCTCAGGGTTAGATATACAAACGCTGATTATGCAGGAACCCTTGTTGATGAGGTGTGCCCCTCCCTGCCCTAGCAGTTTTCCTCAACTGCCAATCCCACCCCTCCTCCCCTGACAGTTTCCCACTACTGCCAATCCCTTTCTTATAGTATTATAGTTGTTCAAGGTCTGTTTATGAGTGAGAACATATGGTACTTTGTTCTTTGTTTCTGTGATAGATCACTGAGTATGATCGACTCCAAATCCATCCAAGTTGCTGTGAAATCCATGTTTGTCTTTCTTTATGACTGCAAAATATACCACATTTTTTTTATCCAGCCCAGCTTCGATGGGAAACATGGTTGGTTCCAGGTTTTTGCTATTGTGAATAGAGCTGCAACAAACATACGTGTGTGCAAGTATCTTTTTTTGTAGAATGATTTGAGTTCCTCTGGGTATATTCCTAATGGGGGAATTGCTGGGTCATATGGAAGGTCAATTTCTAGTTCTTTCAGAAATCGCCACATTGTCTTCCAGAGAGGTTGCACTAGTTTGCATTCCCACCAGCAGTGTAGAAGCATTCCTTTTTCTCCACAACCTCACCAGCATCTGTTGTTGTTTGTTTTATTAATAATGGCCATACTTACTGGGGTTAGGTGGTATCTCAATGTGGTTTTGATTTGCATTTCTCTGATAATGAGTGAGGCTGAGTATTTTTCATGTGCCTGTTGTTTTGCCCACTTTTTAATGGGGCTGTTTGTTTTTTTCTTTTCAGCACAGTTGAATTCCTTGTAGATCCTAAATATGAGGCCTTTGTCAGATATAAGGCTGGCAAATTTTTTTTTCCCATTCTGTGGGCTGTCTCCTTGCTCTCTTGATGGTTTCTTTGGCTTTGCAGAAGTTTGTCAGTTTGATGAGTTCCCACTTGTCTATCATCTCTTATGGTATGGGCACTTGGGTTTTTGATGAGGAATTGATCGCCAGTTCCAATTTCCATTAGGGTGTCACCAGTATTTTCTAAGACTTTTACTTTGAGGTTTTACATTTAGGTCTTTGATCCATGTTTGTTGCAGCTCTATTCACCATAACAAAAACAGAGAACCAATCATGCTACCCGTCGAAGCTGGACTGGATAAAGAAATGTGGTACATATACACAATGGAATATTATGCAGCCATAAAGAAGGGCAAACATATGAAATAGCAACTTGGATGGATTTAGAGTCTGTCATACCCAGTGATCTATCACAAAACAAAGAACAGAGTATCCTATGTTCTCACTCATAGGCAAACCTTGAACAATTATAATACTATAAGAAAGGGATTGGCAGTAGTGGGAAACTGCCAGGGGTGGGGGAGTGGGATTGGCAGTTGAGGGAAACTGCTGGGGGAAGGAGGGGCACACCTCATCAAGGGTACCTGCATATTGAATATTTGCATACCTAACCCTGAATTGCCCCCCACATCTATAAAATAAAGAAAAAAAAGAAATAGGAAAATAAATTTTAAAAGAAAAAAATTCGATATCATTGCTAACTATGATTATCCTACAGTAGTATAGAACACTAGAACTTATTCCTTCTCTCTAGCAGCAATTTTGAATCATTTAACAAACCTCTCCCGATTCTCTCCTTCCCCTGCCCCTTCCTAGCCTCTAGTATCCTCTGACCTACTTTTTATTTCTATGAAACCAGTATGTTTAGCTTCCACATATGAGTGAGAACATGAAGTGTTTAACTTTCTCTTTCTGGCTTATTTCACTTAACATAATGTCCTCCTTTTTCATTCATGTTGTTGAGAATAAAAGAATTTCATTTTTTGATGGCTGAATAATATTCCATTGTATATATAAACCACATTTTTGTTATTCATTTATCTATTGTTGGATACCTAGGTTGAGTCCATGTTGTCTATAGTGAATAGTGTTGTAGTAAACATGGAGGTATAGATTTCTTTTTGGTATACTGATTTTCATTACTTTAGGTAGCGGGATTGCTAAATCATATGGTAATTCTATTTGTAGAATTCGTAACACAATAATTTACGGACTTTCTACAAGATTATTTTTAAAGCCACTGATAACAAATATCTCATATGTTTATAATGTTGCTCGTTTTAAATAAATTAGATTTATTTGCGAAAACTGTTCAAAACCATGACCACTTTGGATGGCACATGTGAGAAGATATATTCATTTTAGTGACAAATCATAGAGTCCTCTCTCTGAATAATGAAAATACTCGAACCGGGCTCGGTGGCTCAGCCTGTAATCCCGCGCCTTTGGGAGGCTAGGTGAATGGATTGCCTGAGCCCGCGGGTTCGAGACCCGCCTGGCCAGCGAGACCTCATCTCTACAATAAATCAAAAAATCAGCCAGGTATGGTAGCGCATGCCTGTAATTCCGGCTCTTAGAAGGCTGAGGCGGAAGGATCGCCGCAGGAGCGGCCACTGGACTCCAGTCTGGGCGACAGAGTGAGACTCCAACTCAAAAAAAAAAAAAGAAAAGAAAATACTCCCTGTTACATTTGTTTTATTGTTTCCATAACAGTAAACTCTTACCTTAACATGGGCATTAATTTATTTGTAGTTTTTAAAAATACTGTTGGTGTGTACATGGTTTCTCATAAACATCTTTAAAAAACTTTAAAATTTACACACAAAAAATTCATATGTGAGATCAACATTAAACAAATTGCTTGAGCTCTCTGTGCCCCCATTTCCTCTTCTTTAAATTAGAGATTATAATGTTACCCACCTTACAGGCTATATATGATGATTAAATGCACTAATACATGGTAGACTCTTGGGTGCACTATGTGGTCCAAGGTAAATAGTCAATAAATAAAAGCTATTATTATTATTCTATTGCCATAGCTTATAACTATTTCATTTAAATAAATGAAAGACCTAGTTTGATCAAATCAAATACTAATATACATGTATATATGTATATATATATAGCATTTCTTAAAACAATAAATAGCATATATTGAGCTCCTACTTATGCCAACCACTCTACTTGGGTACAATATCTTCATTCCTCTCAAAATGGGTATGATTCTTTATTATAGGTGAAGAGACTGAGGATCAGAAGATTTGGATAACTTGCTTTGTGATACAAAGGTGGCAAATAGCAGAACAATGGCTCATATTTAAAGCCTTGTATGTTCTTTTTACCATGCCAGGTTTAGGGTTAGTCAGTTAGCATTATTTCCATCCTTCCATGTTATGCATTGGCTGCATCTATTTTGTTGGCCAGTAATACCAAAATTAACCTGAAACCGTCACATTTGTCTCAAATTGTAATTTCTCAACTCTCACATGGGCACTTGTTCAAATGAAATTCTCAGAGGGCACAATTCCAGAAATTCTGGTTCTAACATGAATCTTATCTGTGCCTGTTAGACATCTTGGGTGAATCATTTTCATTTAAGAAACAACAACAGCATCTAGGGACTTGTCAGAAATGCAAATCTTTGGACTTTATTCCCGACCTACTCAATAGAAAGTCTAGAAATTAGCATAACAACCAGGATTTTAGCAAGCTATCCAAGTGAAACTTAATCATGCTAATGTTTGAGGGCCACTGCCCTCAGCAGTTCTGATGCAAATGATCCTTGGACCACACTGAGGATTACAGACTAGTAAATTAGATATTTTTCAAGGATTTAGTAAAGCTTTCCCTATTACCTTTATAGAGTGGTGTTTGGGGTTGGGAAAGGATGTTGTTTTTAATTACATTGACCCAACTTAGCAAAATTCTGTGCAGTATGTAGAATTTTTTCTGTGAATTCATATTATCAATGAAAAGTTTCATCACTTCCAAGGATCAGATGACTGTTATACACAACTTAAGGAAGAAAAAAATAAATAAAACTGCGTCTGATGGAGCACATGAAACCAAATTTTCTGATAGCGATTTTTTCCCACCATTTTTAAGAAACAGAAGATATTTATCCTTTGGATAAATGATTTCAGTGGGGTTTCAAGACAAAAGACTTTTGCTATCTTATGTTTTCTCTTGACAATAAGCTAGTATGTTCTAGTAGAAAGTGCATAAACTGAAAAGTAGGTTTTTGTCCCAGGATTCAATTATTTATTATCAAATACCCTAAATTACAGAGGATATTTAGTTACTGCAATAAGATTCAAATTAAATTAATAAGCAATATTTAATACTGTTTAAAATGATCATTAGACAATTTCTGACAATTTAAATTAATTTTTTACAAACCTATTTTTGTTTCCTTCATAATTAACTTCCATTTTTTCCTCTTAATACTGCCCTTACAAGGTTAATTTGGGTGCCATTATTAAGAGTAGAATGATTATAACTTACTGATAACTATGTAACTATAAAATTTGAGTTTCATTGTGAGGTTAAAAGAGTCAATATAATCAAGATGTCCATCCTATCCAAGGCAATTTACAGATTCAGTGCAATACCCATCAAATTACTAACACCATTCTTCTCAGGCTTGAAAATAACAGCACAGAAATTCATATGGAAACAAAAAAAGAACATGAATAACTAAAACAATCCTCAGCAGAAGAAACAAACAGGAGGTATCATACTTCCAGACTTTAAACACTGCTATAAGGCTACAGTAATCAAAACAGCCTGGTTCTGATACAAGAACAGGCATATAGACCAATGGAACAGGACAGAGATTCTGGAAGCAAAAACTTGATCTCTCAACCAATTCATCTTTGACAAAATCATCAGTAACAACCACTTGGGAGGGGAGAGCTTATTTAGCAAATGGTGCCAGGAAAACTGGCTGACCACATGCAGAAGAATAAAACAGGACCCCTACCTATCAACATACACAAAAATCAATTTGAAATGGATCAAAGACTTAAATGTAAAACCTCAAACTATAAGAAGCCCAGAAAAAAAATGCAGGAAACACTGTTATGCTCATTGGAGTAGATAACCAATTGGCCAAATGCCCAAAAGCATATGCCATAAAAGATGAGATAGACAAGTGGGACCTCATCAAACTGAAAAGATTTTGCACAGCAAAATAAACCATCAGGAGAGTGGGGAAACAACCCACAGAATGTGAAAAAAATATTTGCCAACTCTGTATCTGACAAATACCTGACATCCAGGATATTCAAGAAATTCATATGAGCCAAAAGGAAAAAAACAAATAGCCCTATTTCAAAGTGGGCAGAGGACATTAATAGACACTTCTCAAGAGAAGACAAGTGAGCAGCCAACAGATACATGAAAAAATGCTCAGTCTCACTAATCATCAGAGAAATGCAAATCAACACCACGTTGAGATACCACCTAATGATTATAAGAACAGCTATCATTAATAAATCAAAAACAACAGATGCTGGCATGAGTGCAGAGAAAGGGAAACATTTCTACACTGTTGGTGGGAGTGCAAACTAGTTCAACCTCTATAGAAAACAGTGTTGAGAATTTTAAATGAGCTAGAATTTGACCTTCCATATGAACCAGCAATCTCTATTCTTTAGAAATAAATCACTATACCAAAAAGACACCTGCACACACATTTATTGCTGCACTATTCACAATAGCAAAAACATGGAACCAGCACTGCTACCCATCAAAATTAGACTGAATAAAGAAAATGTGGTACATATACATGTTGGAATATTTCGCAGCTGTAAAGAAAGACAAAATCATGAACTTCACAGTAAATTGAATGGAGTTAGGTACAACCATTCTTAGTGGTCTGTTACAGAAACAAAGAACCAAATACCACAGGTTTTCATTCATAAATGGGACCTGAACATTTACCACAATAGCACGAGAGAGGGTTCAGCAGTCATGGGACACTGCCAGAGGAGAGATGGGGAAGACACATAACAACAAAAAGCGTACCCGATCCTAAACCAGGGGAAGTGAGGACTGGTTGGAAACCCAAACTTCACCTGTATGCAGATTATTAATGTACATAATCCTGACCTGCACCCCCACATCTTTATAATAAAATAAAGTAAGAAATTAAAAAATATATTAAAAGGGCACTGTTATGAGTGGTACAGGTAAGGCAACTTGATTGCCCTTCATGCAAAATTGACCTCAAGAATAATAGCTACTAACCTTCAGAACACTTATCCTGCCATGATAACCTACCACTTTAAACTAATTCTAGATAAACAATCATTTATAATGAAATTAAGTACTAAAATTAATGTTATTTGAATTTCTTCCTCCTGCCTGTCTTTTCTTTCAGAAAACAAAATTCTTTTGCTTCATTTCTCTATTTCTTTAAAGTAGGTGTTTAGAAATATATTTAAGGAATCTGAGGGACAAATTGAGGCTTAGTTTATGCCAAATATAGCCTCTATTGATTTAAAAATAGAGTTATTTTATATATCAAAGTTGAAATAGAAATTTTATCACAGATTGGTATGAGTAATTTTATAAATTCCCCTTAAGGAAATCATGCCTAAAACCAGTTTTAGATTTGAATTGTGCTGTATTTCAACACCTTTACTAAATTTAAATAACTCTTCTGGGCCCTGCAAATCAATAATCCATATGAACCTAATATATATTTTTAGAGGAAAATTAATCGCACTTTTAAGCAGTGTGTTATATGACAGAGCAAATGCTTATGTGTTGGAAATTTTAAAATATATACCATAATAGAGTCATGAATGTTTTTAAAGAGTCTGGTGACTTGCTCATTTTAAGTGGAAAAGCATTTTTTGGAAATGTTTTTAAGTGCCTTTTGGTTATTTTTAAGCAACAAATTTAAACTGCTGCTTAAAATAATTATCATAATAAAAAAAAAGTTTAAAAACTACATGAAAAAACCTCTTAAGAGGTGAGGTTGGTCCAACCAGACAAAAAAATTAAAAACCTCCAAGAAAGGGATCTGGGTAAAAATGTCTGCACTGTAAGCACATAAGAATGTAACTTGTATGCAGAATATCTGTGCACAAGTTATAGACCCCGGTAAGGAATAAAGATGAATGTTTAATCTACTCACTTGAAGTGAATTCAATTCTTAAAGACTGTAGGTTTTAAGCTACATATTTCAGCAAAAACAGAATGAAAAATGTAAAACAGGAAGCAAACACATTTTGAAATATGTAATGGCAATTTCATTCACATCCATGTGGTGATATTTCTTAAATGAAGTCTAAGACATCTAGTTAAAAGCTTGGTGTCTTAAAAGTCACTATAATACCATCATATAATTCTATAAAAGATTCTGCAGAGGCAAGAATCAAGTTTTCAAAACTTTTGAGAGACAAAACTGGATGTTCTGGATTTAACAAAATATCAAGAGACAAAATCACTTATGAATGTGTTTACCTATTAGACATATTTTAAAGACAATCACTGAACCTGTTTCTGGGGAAAGTAATCAAGAGCACAGTAGACAAAGGCCTGCCCTCAACACGGAAGTGAAAATGATCATTAAACAGGTTCTCTGCAAAAGCAAGAACCAGTGACATGAACCATAAGGATGGATAAGGATCCAGAAGGATTTTTTTGGAGGAAGACTCTCAAATGAAAGAAATGACTATTTGAGGATTCAGAAATGAGAGAAAACATGGGACCCAAATAAAATAAAAGTTCAATAGGTCTGAATCTAGACTCCCTAGATTATTGAGAGGCAAACAATGAACCAGAAAATATAGGTAGAAGATAGGGTGTAAAAAAGCAGATTACATGACATTGAAGAATATTTATCTAAGAAGAACAAAAAACCTTTGAGACTGATGTTTTAAAGGGACTGCTCTATGCAAAATAAACTGAAGAAATGCTAGTGAGGTAGGCGATGGCACAGAGGTTGTGGCAGTTGGATGGAATGAAGCTGATGAGACTGGGGTGGATTTAAGCTGGAATTGTCAGGACCTGAAGAAAGACTGTACAGAGTGCTAGAAATGGGGGTCCTAGGGGACACTTCCACCTCCAGACTGGGTTGTCCAAAAACAACAAAGAGACTCTCAGAGATCAGTAGAATGAAGCAGCTTCTTAATAATGCTCTTGCAAGAAAGAGTGTCCCTCAGATGAGCAGGCACATCAAAGCAGTTTCAGCCAGAGTGTTTGAGTCCCACAACACAAGTCTCTCCCCTGTTTCCCCATAGGCTGGGTACTTCCAGAGGTTACATCACTTCCCTGGACATTGCCTACATGCCGTACATTGATTTGGTTACCTGGTTAGTTTATTTGTGTGTTCTATCCATTAATTGGTTAACATAAGTATGACAAACTTATTTCACTGGCATGTCCTATTTGCTGATTGACTTACAAGATCTTGTTCTAATTGGTTTCTGCTGAATTTTAAATGAAAAAGTCCACCTAAAGTAAAAGCCTGAAAGAAGCAGGAAGTCATTCAGCAAAAAGCAGTTTCATACAGCTTGTAGCTTACTGTGAAAATAAATCCTTTTTCTTACAAGAGTGAGGAATAGAGAGAATGAGGGAACAGGGTCATTCCCAGGTTTCTTGATTTGGACAACTGGGTGCGTGGTGGTGCCAGTCACTGAGAAAGAAAACATCAAGGGAAGAGCAGTTAGACTTTGACATGTGCATAAAAGTTTTGTGAATGTTAAACTGATGATATCTGGGAGCCTTCCAGAGTGATATCCAGAAAGAGCTGGATCTGTGAATCTGGAGTTTGGGAGAAGAGCCCTGACAGAGATGGAGATCTGGGAATCTCAGGAGCAGGTGATGGTTCCCAGCAAGACTATGTGTTGTCAGAAAAGAAGTGACCTAGGAGGAATCGTATGGAGCAACATAAAGGTGTGATGATCAGAGAAAAATGGTTTTGTGTCTTAGCCCAGATTTTCTAAGAAGTAAAGCCCTTAGCAGAGAGTTACATGGTAACTATTGGAGGTGAGGGGAGGATATGCCATTGCAGGACAGCAAGAATAATGAGAAAATATAAGTGAGGTAGGAAAAGCAGGAAAATAAATACACAGTGATGCACTGTATCCTTTGCCACAGACTTCCAAGAAACACAGCCCGGTATTTGGTCATGCATGACATCTCCATAGAGACCCTATGAAAGCATCACCCTTGAAATAGTCTGTCAAGCAGAGGAAGCGTGGGCAGTTTACTTTCTAGCTCTTTCTCATGTCCTACCTCTCACTGATGAATCAGCCTTCCTATGCTGCATTTTCTGGTTGTGTTAACTAGCCCTTCCAGACAGTCATTGAGGAAGCAAAAGGTTCTGTGGGTCTATTTTGCTCTAGTCCTGGTACTAGAACTTTAGTACTCCCTCCACAATGGGCACAGTTGAGACTTTGCTAAAGCCCAATGTTCATGGGACCTGAAACAGATGACGGTGTCAGGAAATGCAGTCTTGGTGGCAGAAGCTGGAGTTTTGAAAAACGATGAAATGATGTGGTTCTCACTCAGCCTCTCTAGCTAGGAATTAAGGCAAGTGGCTGAAAAGCTGAAGCAATTTTTTAAAGTACAGAATACATTTTTCATAGAGCAAAGTGAAAGTGAGTCTGGTACATCCTGTGGGGAAACTGAAAAGTTAGAGAAATGAAAGAAAGCAGAATGATGTCACAAATGGCAAGGCAAGAGTGTCTAATATTTCTGTCAAATAAAATAAAATAAAAACTGTAGAGGATATGTATGGATTCCAATGGTAATGTAGTGACTCACACCTTCTCTACTTCTGGTTCACTCTGAGTGAAGTAAACACCATCCAGTTGTATTAGTATGTGGCTCAGATGCAAACAATCGGGATAAGATCCCATCCCACCCCCCACACTCCCATACCCCTGCCCCAGCAAAAAGGTTGCCCGTGATCCAGTGAGGTCAGTGGAACTCCATGCCAGAAATTTTGCTGGAACGACTAGTAAAGAAATAGCGGCCATTAACTCAAAAAAAACAACAGATGCTGGCAAGGATGTGGAGAAAAGGGAATGCTTCTACACTGTTGGTGGGAGTGTAAACTAGTACAACCTCTGTGGAAAACAGTGTGACAATTCCTAAAAGATCTAAAAATTGACCTTCCATACAACCTAGCAATCCCCCTTCCAGGAATATACCTAGAAGAACTAAAATCATTCTACAAAAAAGATACCTGTGCACGCATGTTTATCGCAGCATTAGTCACAATAGCAAAACTGTGGAACCAACCATGCTGCCCGTCAAAAGTAGACTGGATTTAAAAAACTGTGGCACATATACACAATGGAGTATTATGCAGCCATAAAGAAGGACAAAATTATGGACTTTGCAGCAACTTGGGTGGATTTAGAGTCTATAATATTCAGTGATCTACCACAGAAACAAAATACCAAATACCACATGTTCTCACTCATAAGCGGACCCTGAACATTTATCATAATACTATAAGAAAGGAATTGGCAATAATGGGTCACTGCTGGGGGACAGGAAGAGTACATAATACCAATAAGGGTACCTGATCCCAGACCAGGCAAAGTGGGGACCAATGGGAGGCCCAAACTTTACCTGTAGGTTGACCACTTATCTACCTAATCCTGAATCATACCCCACATCTTTAAAATCAAATCAAATATATTTAAAAAGAAGGATGAAAAAAAGAAATAAAGGTTTGGGATTTCTAAATTTTGTAAGCCAAAAAATGTTCTTTCTTTGTTTAATTCAGTTTGAGTTGTTTTTCTACCACTCTGCCATTTCTGCCCCTCCTGACTATCTCAATGACACAAGTGTCCATTAAGTTTAGTAACAAAGACCCTGTGGCCTCAGTGAGGATGCTGTCAGTGGTGGGTGCTGGCAGAGGTTGAGGTGATTCTCATTGCTACTTCCTCCCCTTTTCTCAACCCTTAAAATGTTGCTTCATCTACTTATGAAGGGACTGAAGAGGATAAAGATTAAAGAAGCACAAATGGCCCACCCAGACTGTGTGACACCTTTGAGCCTTTTGTTCTGGACCTCACTTGGCAGCAGATGCTGCCTCTTTCTGGGTACCAAAGCATCTCCAGTCCATGGCAGGCACCCATCAATTTTTTTAAATTGCTAGGACTCCATAATAATAGATTTAAATTTAAATGAATTTAAATGAGTTTGCATTTCTTGAAGTACTTAATCTTGTACCAAGTGCATAGTGGATTTTTATTCACTATAAAAGGCTCATTTGAGACGCCCAACCCACTTGAGCAAGAAGCAGCCCACAAGAGGCACTAAATCTACAGTTTTCCAAGATGATGTCCTTCTGATGGCTGAACAGGATTATATTTTGGTCAAATCTTCAAAATATGATTACTCTTAAGACTGTGCGTAGAGACGTCTTTTATGCTGATTTTATAATTATTTCCTTTATCTCAACTCTTTTCCTTAGGATAACAAATCTGTTACTCTAACCTGTTTCCCACACAATATTTCTCATATCAGCCCTTTCTTTCCTATACAAGTCAGATTTCAAAATTCAAGTATTCATTAATTCTGGCCTACGATGAAGGGACAATAGTCTCATTGGTCTTTGTGACTCCAGTGGTTATCTGTTCTTCTGCATCATCATACACATCCTTAATGGTTAATAATTTTATGCATTCACCAAATGTCTGAGCCTTAGTTAAAGCAGAAACACTGAATGATTGTGTATCTACAGAGTGTTTATACTTCTGCTGTAGCACTATAATACCTTATATCTGGCAAGGACTTTCCTGCTGCATCATTCCATGGTGGAAGGGCACAGAGAGAGGAAGAAAAAGCAAGAGAAGGTCAAATTCACTTTATAGCAAACCATCTCTCTCAATAACAAATTCACTCCCAAGATAATTACATTAATCCATTCAGTGAGGCAGAGCTCTCATGACCTAATCACCTTTTAAATGTCCCACCTCTTGACATTGTTGCATTGGGGATTAAATCTTCCACAAATAAACTTTAGGAGACACATTCAAGCTATAGCATAGCCGATTGTGTTTTTCTGCTTATCTGTCAATCTCCCTTAAAATACAGTAAATTTTTTGAGGTTGAAGCATACATCAGTTGACCTTAGCTCATGTATAAGGCCACAAGGCAATTAAATGGAGAGAGAGTTCCTTAAATATTGACTCGTGGCAGGTAGATATTGATTTTAAAATTAGCTATTGAAGGTGTGGTCTGAGACCTGACATTGTTTTGTTTATTGTTTTATTTCACGGACCTGGTCAGATGGAACATAATATCAATCTTGGTCTTATATTTTTATAAATTCAATGACAATGTGGTATAAAATTGGTATAAGGAAAATTAACAATGACAACTAAAATTTCTTAATGAAGAATTCTTCTTTGAGTGTCTCTTTCTGCTTGGTATTTTTTGTAGGATCTTGATTGAGTTTTGGCACTTTTTTCCAAACTCAGAAAACATCTGTAATAAACAATAAGATATATAAGTTTAAAGTTAAAATCCATTTGAATATATTTTCTGATTTCCCATCCACACCTGCAAAAAATAAATTCTTTCCTAAAAGGAAAAGGGAATGCATTTGCAATATTAATTTCCTCTGGGAAAAATGGAGTTTTTCAGAAAATGGGGTTTTTATTTTTCTTCAACTTAAGCCTTGTGATTTAATTTTTATGCACATTTTACATTCATCTTTGCATGATAAAGAGATGCTATGTCATTTTTAAATAATTCTTTATCATCTGAATTGCTGAAGAAAGAGAACCAAGGGATAAAATAGAGAAAAGATTTTAAAATCTCATATTGGATCAATTTCCCTAGTCTTCTAATATTCAGCAGTAATCAGAAGTGGCAGATAACTGTTTTTCTTGTGAATGGTTCATTCATTTAAGAATATGTATCACAACTTTTAGATTTTCATCTCAACTCAATTATGTCATCTCATCCTTTCCTTTAAAAAAAATGAAATCACCTTTGTAATGAAAGTTTGGATCTTCAATGTTAAAAATAGTTATCCAAATTTTCTCTGAATGGAAGTCAGCATTTGGCCACTGGGATGTGATCCAAAAGCACTCCTCTTATTTTTCATACAGCAACTTTGACAAAGGCACTGCCAGAAAATATGCAGAACCAGTGTTACTGCCCAAGACTGATTAAAAACTTTTTAGAAGGATAAGGCACACTTCTCATCCAAAATTGTTAGGAGAAAAAATAAAGTTCTAAAACCATATTTTTATTTCTTTTCAGTCAGTCTATTTCAAAATATATTGGAGAATGTTTAAAATAAATTGGTTATTTGAAAGTTGAGGTGTGGCCTGTTGTGTGTCAAGCCCTTTTCTTTGGAGTTCCTCTGAGAAGTGGGTGATTGGGGAGTAATAGCACCAACCTTTGGAGGCAATTTCTATATGCCACACCTCCACTAATCACTACATACACGGCCTTCTTACATCATTCCACATAACACAATGAAGGATGTAGGTTGTTGTACCTTTATTTTATTTTTATTTTTGGAGTCAGGATGTTAGTTACCCCAACTGGAGTACAGCAGCATGATCATGGCTCACCACAACCTCAGACTCTTGGATATAAGCAATCCTTCCTCCTCTGCAGCCTCCTGAGTAACTAGGACTATAGGTACATGCCACCATGTCCAGTTTTTTTTTTTTTTTTTTTTTACTTTTTCTTGTAGAGATGAGGTCTCACTGTGTTGTCCAGGTTCACCCTTTCTCCTCGGCCTCCTAAAGTTCTGAGATTACAAGAGTGAGACACCATGCCCAGCTGTATCTTTTTTTTTTTTTAGAGATGAAAATTGAATCAGTTTCATAACCTAAAAGATCCAGATCAAATGCAAAAGATCAAAATTTAGAATCTCTTCAGATTTTTTCAAAAGTCACAATGAAAGATAGAAAGCGATGGAAAGATACTTTCAATATTTGACTGGCAAAATAGCTCTTACTTAGATTACATACCCAGCCAAAATATGAATCGAGAGACAACAGAACAAGGACATTTTCAGACAAGAGAGTTAAAAAAAAATTATCATTTTATGAGAAGCTGGGGCACTCAAAAGAGTAAAATGGAAAAGAAAAAGAAGAATTAATAGGTTACAGGAAACAAGAGATAGCAAAAAAACGGGTCATTCTCTACCCCTCTCCCCCCTTGAATCTAGACTGGCTATGACTTTCTTAGGACAATGAAACGGTACCAAAAGTGACATAAGTAGAAGCTTTTAAGTGCTTGCAGGTTAGAACTTCTTCCTTACTGTTCTTGGTAAACCTGCCATCACACTGTGTGGAAAAGTAGGAGTTTTCCTGACAGATGATTAAAAAAACACATGACCCTGCCATGGCCCCAGTTAACTTGCCCAGCCAGTTAACCCCAGAAGTTGGGTTCCTTGCTCAATAACACCAGACACATGAGTGCAACTGAGACCAGCAGAAAACTACTTGGCAGGGCCCAGTCCAAACTGCTGACCCACAAAGTTGTATACCAAATAAATGGTGATTGTTTTAAGCCACCAAGTTTTGTAGTAGCTTTTATGCTGCAAGAGATAGCCAATAATAAAATTGGAAGCTGAATGTGGAATACTGTCAAAACACACACGCATATACACCCACACACAACATAAGGCCAGATGCAGCGGCTCACTTCTATAATCCCAGAACTTTGGGAGGTCAAGGCTTCCTCGCTTGAGGTCAGGAGTTTGAGACTAGGAGTTTGAGACCAGCCTGGGCAACATAGCAAGATCTCATCTCTACAAAAAAGTAAAAAAAAAAAAAAAAAAATTTAGTCAGGAATGGTGGTGCATGCCTGTAAGCCTAGCTACTCAAGAGTTTGAGGCAGAAGGAATTTTTGAACCAGGAGTTCAAGGCTGCAGAGAACCATGTTCACACCATTGCACTCCAGTCTGGGAGTCAGAGAGAGAAATTGTCTCTAAAATAAACAAACACAAACCTTAAAACAATGTGTATGTGGCACTGACTTTGAGATCTAGCAGTAGGCAGACGTCAAAAAAGCAATGAGGATGCTGTTTGCAATGTCTGGAAAACGGTGACTGGAGTTCTGTCAGAGTAAAACAATTGACAGAACTAATACCTACAGCAACTCTGAACACAGCAAGCACCCAATGTACTTTCAGATTTGCAAAGGAGAACACCAGCCAGAATCTTGAAAGTGCTATTTCATTTCCTTTATGTTAAGAGATAGGAAGAAAGAAATGAGTTTAATAAAAAGTTGTTTAGTTTTCAGGTAGAATTTAGAGAAAATATAGAAGCCTCAGTACTTAGTGGGGTAGAAAATAAAACTTTCTCATGTTATCCCTCTACAGCTAGTAAAGAAAATGCTTAATGGTCAATATCAAATCAAAAGTGTGGCTGTAAAGACAATTGTTAAGGTCTCTTAAAAGATTTAGGATATTACTAGGAACACCTTTCAACTAAATAAAAGAGCTTCTGAGAGACTTAAAAGTTTTACCCAAGCAAAAGAGCCATCACCTTAGACTTACAGAGACTAAGATTGTTCAAATTTCAGAAAGGCCTCTATGCTTCCAAAATTCCACTTGCAGAAAGCAGATTTTGATAGCTGTTCACCTGAAAATGGGCAATTTTTTTAATGAGGAGAAAACAACATTTTACAATAGGTACCAAAAGCCCAAAAGATAGAGTCAACAGTTATAAAGAGCCATAATGAGAAAGCCATTTCTAGGGTACAGTAAGGGAAATGGATTGGGAAGCAACTCCCAGGGAGCAGAACCAAGCTGTAATTAAGGAACATCTTCTGCCTATACAGTGGGCATATTTGTACTGCAGGTTTTCAAAATTCTTTTATATATATACTTTTTTTATTTTAATGATGTGGGGTACAATTCAGGATTAAATATACAAGTGGTCATCGTACAGGTACAGTTTGGGCCTCCCTTTGGTCCCTACTTTGCCTGGTTTGATATCAGGTAAACCCTTATTGATGTTGTGTCCCCCCACCACCCCAGTGGATTTCAAAATTCTTATCAGCCAATGACTACTTTTTTTGATTGATAATATCTACTCTAGTATGTAATAATTATTTGATAGAATATAGCAGAGCATAGTATGTATGGCATGCATGTAGAGAGTGTGTGACGTAGGGGCCATGTGCCCTGTCTTAGCCATTGGCCACTGGATATAAAGGACTCACATCTGAGGACATCCAGGACTTCAAATCTTATGTTATAATTACATAAGACTTTGGGAGGATCTAATATGAGGAGCATATTTTACAAATGAGAGCTATATAAGTTGCTGCAGCAAGAAAGCAGACTGTGATAGATTGCAAAAATACCTACAATGATTTTCAGCTTCTTCATCAAAGGTTGAATCTTCTTTGAATCTTCTTCTGTGTTTATTAATCTAATCTGGCCTTGTAACTTATTTTGACTAATAGAATGAAAATCAAACAGAGAATTTAAAAGTACATGTGCATTGAGGATTCCTCTCTTGCTGCTTTTGGGATCATGTGAAAAAGTCTGAGCGAGTATGCTGGATAGTCAGAAATGTGTCATCCAATTATTGCCTTTGCTCTAGCTGAACAGCCAGCCCTATGAAGCCCTAAAAACTGAACCTCCTAGCTGACAGAAATTTCTGACATATCAGAGAAAACCAGTTGGAGAACCACCCAGCTGAGTTCAGAGCAATTTGCCAACTCAAAGATCCTGAACCAAATGGCAGATTTTGGGGGGTTATTGAGCAAAATTAAGAAATACTCTCACCACACAGCAATTGGCTGGTAAACCATTCGTTCTACACTCCAGAAAGTGAAATAGTATCTGCTCACTTTTCTTCTTTTTGCCTTCTGATCATATTTCAATTATAACATGTCCCAGTTTGGATAAGCACTTTTTTTAAGTGTCAGAATATACTGCATATTTATGCTGAAGCGTGTCTGGAAAGCAAATTATATATCTTGAAAAAAAAAGTGTAAGGCTGCCGTGTGTGGTGGCTCATGCCTGTAATCTCAGCACTTTGGGAGGCCAAGGTGAGGGAATTGCCTGAGCCCACAGGTTCAAGACCAGCCTGAGCAACTTGGTGAAACCTCATCTCTACAATAAATCAAAAAAATTAGCCAGGTTTGGTGGTGCGTGCCTGTAGTTCCAGCTACTTGGAGGGCTGTGGTGGAAGGATAGTCTGAGCCCAGCAGGTTGACACTGGAGTGGCTGTGAGTGTACCCCTGCACTCCAGCCTGAGCAACAGAGTGAGACTCCAACTGAAAAAAAAAGAGTAGTAATGCTGATAGATGATAGATAGATTAGTTAGATAGATAGATAAAAATTGAGACCAAATCCATTTGAGAAATAGATTTCCATGTCCTCCTTTATGAGGTTATTTATCATTACTCCATCCCCTAAGTATCGTTTTACTTAAAAATCATTCCTGCCGGGCTCAGTGGCTCAGCCTATAATCCCGCGCCTTTGGGAGGCTGAGGTGAGTGGATTGCCTGAGCCCGCGGGTTCGAGACCTGCCTGGGCAGCGAGACCTCATCTCTACAATAAATCAAAAAATCAGCCGGGCGTGGTAGCACATGCCTGTAATTCCGGCTGCTCAGAAAGCTGAGGCAGAAGGATCACCGGAGCCCAGCAGGTCGAGGCTGTGGTGGCCTGGAGCGGTCACTGCACTCCAGTCTGGGAGACAGAGTGAGACTCCAGCTCAAAAAAAAAAAATCATTCCTATCTCTGTGCAGTTTCTTTGACACTGGGTTTGAATATGCCAAGATCACAAAGTTAAACTGATACCAGAGCCCAAAGGTAACCTGAGGGACACTCATTCCACTTCATCTCCTTGTCACTACTGATTTACTCGGTTCTGGCTCTCCTATCCCTACGAATAGTAATGTCCTGCTTTGTGAGGACCTGCCTTTATGCTGCCTCCTGCTCTAACAATAGAAGACTGGAATTAGATTGACCTAGGTTTAGATCCTTACTCTTACACTTACCCGTTCTGTGTCAGTGTGATTATATATACCTCATTATATTTTATAAGAATTAAATGGGATGATTCATGAGAAATGACTTAGGGCTTTGTATGTATTAAAGTCTCCATTTTAAATAGGTTCGTGTGGTAGGCAGGTACTTAGCACCTCTGCTTTTGCTGTCACTGTAACAAAAGGAGTGTAAGATGGAGGTGCTCTAGCATATCCCGTTGCACTGGATGGAGATGCTGTTTCTTAGTCATTGTGCAATCTATTTAATATATGCTGCTCTCTGCTAAAAGGGTAAGAACAGATTTGACCGTGCAATGGATTGCCTCCTTTCTGTCCAGCTGAACGTCTCATGGGGAAGTCTGCTTGCTTAACTGACCTGAAGCCTCTGCTGAGGTAGTATCATGGTTTGGGAGGCAACAACATTTCTTTGATGGAGCCCAGGAGCAGAAATCATGGGGTCTGGGCTTCATGCTACTAGTATCCAATGCTAGTTTGTTGAGTAAACTTGGACAAACCACTTTTCTCCTCTTCTTTTTATTAGAGGAAAATAATTGTTCATAGTTAGTTTTATAATCTATAATTAAGTCTGTAAGTAGTGAGGGGGTATCCACACCTGAATTATACATTTAAAAATTAAAGTTACTGTTATCTTTTTAAGAAATGAAGACCAATTATTGGAACATGTTAGTAAAGGTGACAAACTGAAAAATACAAAGATCGTAGCCTTCATGCATCTGGGCTCTCCAGTGAGATGACAAAGCTCCTTGTGGAGAATATAACATGCACATCAGATGTTCAGGCAAAAGATGGTCAGATAAACATCAGAAATATTTTAGAACAAAATTTTCCAGAATTCAGCCTCCTGAAGAAACACCAATTTAAACAAATATCTGCACACAAAAATGTCTTCACAAGTGCTAAGGAAATAAGATGAGAGATTGCACACCTAGGTATAGCATGAAAATAAGAAGAGATAAATAAAAAGGTACTATGTGGGGAAAAGAGAGGTAAGTGAACACCAGCCTTTGCTTCAGACCCCAACACTTGGACTTCCCCAGTAAAACCCAGCATTGTGCATGCACCCATGGTCTCAGGCTGTAGCCCAGTACCTTTAGGCCAAGCCTTAAACCTATGCTTGTGCCAGGCAGGATCCCACAGCTCCAAGCTCCAGGCCTGCCTGGCAGACTTGGTCTCCAGGCCTGTCCTGAGGCTGCCACCAGGCCAGCCCTCACATAATCAGGCTCCAGGTCCAGCCCAGGCAGAACCAGGTTGGCCCAGAAGCCCTGGAATTCAGATAACTTCCAGCTCTAGGATGGCCCCCATGGTCTCAAATTTCAGACTTGCTCCAGCACCAGGCCAGTCTCCTAGCCCTAGTTATCAGGCTGGCACCTATGAACCTAGTCATCATGCCAGCCCCTGAAGATACCGGAACCAGGCCTACTCAGCACAAAGCCAGCCCCTGTGATTCCAGGCTTCAGGTATATCCTGGCATCCGGTCAGCACTTGTGACCTCAAACACTGGTTGAACTTCTGCAGACACAGGCTTCAGATATTCTCAGTGCCAGGCCAATACCCACAGACCCCAGCTCCTGTACTGTCCCCGTATACCCAAGTCCCAGACTGGTTTCCAAGGCCCCAGGACACAGATCAGCCCTGTGTGGACCCAAGTTTTATCATGGCCACAGCTTTAGGACAGGCCAGGCTACAAGCTAGTCCCCTGTGGCCCCAGATTCAAGAGGATCCATTGATGGGCCTGCTCCAGCAGACCTAGAACCAAGGCCCATCCAATACATTCTAGTGCCAGGATAGACCCCGTGGACTGAGGTTTCAGGACCACCCCTTCAGCAGCAGGCTTTAAGTCAACACCTGTGGACTCAAATTCCATGATCATTCCAGTGATCCCTGGTGCTAGGCCCATCCCAGAGTTTGACTAGCCCCTGTAGGCTCAAAATCAAGGCCTCCTCTAGCACCAGAATAGCCCCTATGAACCCAGGCTCCTGGTCCATTCCCACAGATCTAATCAGTAGGTATACCTTATTGATCCAGGCTTCAGCCTCAACCCTAGAGACTTAGGTACCAGGCCACCCACCTGCTAACACAGGCACAAAGTTAGCTTTCTCAAGGACTCTAGCAGTAAGTCCACCCTTGGACCACACAAGACAGCCTGCTCAGGATCTCCACACAGACTGACTGGTAAAGTGTTTTTAGATAAAGCCACTCTGCAAACACAGAAATAAGTTCCTTCTTCAAAAATGTAGACCTCAACATAAGGCAATAAGAAATATGAAAAACCAAAAAGATACTCCACCTAAAACATACACAGTAACCTTCTAATAGTTAACCCCAAAGAAATGAAGATATACAAACTGCCTGATAAAGAATTGGAAATGTTTGTTTTCAAAAAGCTTAGCAAACTTTAAAAAAAGAGAAACAATTCAATTAAATTAGAAAAGCAATAAATGAAAAATAAGATATTGACAAAGAAATTGAAAATTCTGGAACAGATAAACACATAAACAAAACTAAAAAATGCAATAGAAAGCATCAGCAGTAGACTTGGTCAAGCAAAAGAAATAATATGTGAACCTGAAGATATGTTACTTAAAAATATACAGTTAAGGGAGAAAAAAAGAATAAAAAGAAATACGAAAAAAGCTTATGGGATATATAGGCACTTTTACTCCTATTACAGTAATAGGAATATATTTTTTAAAATAGAAGGACAAAGAAGTATAAAACTTATAAAAATAGCAGAAAACTTTCCAAATTTGGAGAAAGATATAAATAAAGGTATATGAAGCTCTACAAACAAATTCAATCCAAACAAGACTATACAAAAACATTATAATCAAACTATCAAAACTCAGGGGCAAAGAAAGGATCCTGGAATCAGTGAAAGAAATGAAACAAATAATATTTTAGGAAGTTCTGATGATTTCTCATCAGAGATTTTACAAGCTAGAGAGAATAGGATGATATATAAAAAGTGATTAAGTAAAAAATAATAATAAACTGTCAGCCATAAATACTGTTTCCAGTAAGGTTGCCCTTCAACTATGAAGGAGACATAGGCATTTTCTTAAAGAAACTAAAGCTATCATCTCAAGCTGATCCAATCCTCCTCACTAGTTTCCACTCCCCTGGGCTGGGGCTGGAGCCAAGAGCATGAGGGAGATGTAAACTTCGCAGTCTCCCAGTTTATTTCAGTCCAAATTATCTCTATTGGGTGAATAGTCCATTAATGTAAAGTCTCACTCTAACAGATCAGTTCCTCCCTCCCTCCCTGTTCCCTCCTCCTTTGCCAGATTGTGGTTGGCTCTAGAGAAAGCATCTCATCTTCCTGATGTCAGGATGAAGGAAGGAGTTTTGGTCTCATGGACGGGTTTGGTTTTATCACTTCTGCACCAACTCTTCAGTCCTCACTGTCCTCAGGCTGGTGTCTACTGAGACTTGGTGGATTCAGCCTTAACTAAAGAGTCCTGCTGTGTACTTGTTCAAATATTGGCTGCTGTAGCTCTAGGTGTGTTTGCTCAATCAGGTTATGCCAAGTAGGACATCTTTCAGCTCTCACTACTGTATTTCACCGACTAAGGTCATTGTGTAAGTCCTGTGAAGCCTATTCATCTTCCCTTAGATTTAGTGTTACTTTACTTGTGCCAAAAGGAACCCCTCTACAAACTCCCTAGCTCCTAATCCTTCTCTTCCCTTACAGGAAACAGTAATTTGTTTATCCTTTCTGTGCTACACAAAAGCCAAGGCTGGGAGAGGGACCACTGACCTTGACCTCTCCCTGCCCAGACCTATTAAGTAGCCACATTTACTCACAGAGATTTCTGCAAATCATGACCTTGGCCCTCAGTTACACCAGTAAACACACGATGGGAAGTAGGAAAATGCACCCTGGCTCTCAGACTTTTCCACAACATTCTTATTAATTCCAGACTTCATTCTCCCCAATCCCTAGTTAGGACAGACTTTTACAAATTTTTTTCTATTTATTTTAAATAAGTGTTTATTTTAGACATACCAACCACGTCTAAATTACTCCATGGTTCTCTTGTTTTTATTTCCTTTCCCTTTAAAATTCTTTTCTTGCCGGGCTCGGTGGCTCAGCCTGTAATCCCACGCCTTTGGGAGGCTGAGGTGAGTGGATTGCCTGAGCCCGTGGGTTCGAGACCCGCCTGGGCAGGCGAGACCTCATATCTACAATAAATCAAAAAATTAGCCAGGCGTGGTAGCGCGTGCCTGTAACTCCAGCTATTCGGAAGGCTGAGGTGGAAGGATCACTGGAGCCCAGGAGGTCGAGGCTGCGGTGGCCGGGAGCAGCCACTGCACTCCAGTCTGGGCGACAGAGGGAGACTTCAGCTCAACAGATAAATAAATAAATTAATTAAATAAAATAAAATTCTTTTCTTTACTTTCCTCATAAGTGTCATCCTTCCTCCCACCATTTAGGTAGACCTGGTATACAGTATTCCTCAAAGTTGGCATATATTATCTTCATATTCAATAGTATGCACACACAACCCATATTTAATGGGTTGGGCTCTTTTCATGCTGGAGATAGAGTAGTCAACAGACCAAAGTTCCCACTTTTATAGAGCATGTCTTCTACTTGATAATCAAATATTGGTTTATTATTTAATTTTTTATTAATAAAATAATTGGTCCCTGCATATATGTAAAATATGCCAAGCACAGTGAAAAATGTGTATTTATGTTTGGAGGAATGCTCAATAATGGATAAATATCTTCAAAGAATTTCTATGTTCAACAATGAAAACAGAAGTAGATAGATTGGTACATTGATAGATCAGTAGGTGAAAACAGAGATATGAGAATCTTAACAATTAGGTAGAGCAATACATATGTATCCTAAAGGGAACTGCAATGAGTAGCAAGAGGATGGGTTTTCCAATATCTTGATTCTTCCCTTCACTATGTCTTATGTATGCCCTAAGCTATATACTATATACCTACAGACTCCACTTTCCCTCCTTTTACAATGGAAAAACTTCACCTGACTTTGGCTCATGCTGGTACCTCCGTTTTTCTAATGGATATCATTCTCTGTTACCTAGTGCTGATCTATTTGTCCTACAATCATGGTCTGTCTTCATGTATTATTTTTTTTCTTTTCATTACATTTCTGTGCGCATACGATGCAGTAAACAACTGTATACAAATAAACAACTAAATGTCAGAGTGTCACAGAATTTAGTCCTGGACCCTTTTTCCTCTTCTTGCTATACACAAACACTAACATGATCTTATCCAGTCATCTGACAAGATATTAATTTCCAAAATTATATATTAGAAACTCAAATAACTCAATAGCAAACACACACACCTGATTAAAATGGGCAAAGGACCTGAATAGACATTTCTTCAAAGACAAAAAAGAATCCAACAACTATATAAAAAATACTTAGCGTCGCTAGGTATCAAATAAATGCAAATTAAAACACCAATGAGACATCTTCTCATGCCTCTTAGAACAGTATTATCAAAAAGACAAGACATCAAGTGTTGGTAAGAATGTGGAAACAAGGGAACGTTTGTACACCCCTGACAGGAATGTAAATTGGAATAGCTATTGTGGAAAATAGTATAAATGGTTTTCAAAAAATTAAAAATAGAATTAACATAGGATCCAGCAATACTACCTCTAGGTATAAATTCAAAGGAAATGAAATTAGTGTTTTAAAGAGATATTTGCACTCCCATATTTATTGTAGTATTATTTACAAAGCCAAGATGTGAAAACAACATAAGTGTTTGTTGTAGGAATATAGCTATATCTATCCATATTATTAATGCCTGTCTTGCTTTAATTCTCTAAACAATTCTCTTAAATGAACACATAAATATAGTCTACATTTTTGCATAAAAGAAAAAATTAGTATAAATACTCTATTAGGCATTGCTTTATACTCTACCTGCCTATAAATTTTAGACTGTATGCCTCAATAGCAATAAGAAAAAGACAAAGTTAAGAAGTGACATTTAATTTTTAGTCTTAATCTCTAGTCCTATGTAGGTCATAGAAGAAGCTGTATTCATTTTAATGTAGCTATAATCTTTCTAAATTAATATGCTTTCTCATTTAGGGAAAGAGTTTTCTTGGAATAAATTTGTCATATAAACTTGTATAATAAGTGTATAATCATACTGGCCATACATACAACAAAAGATAGGGAAGAGCAAAAAATACACTTCACAAAGCTGTATCAAATGGCCTAAGTGACTTCACATTACATTTTTCCTGATTTCTTCTGTTTGGATGAATGACTATCATTTTGCATCTATCTGTTTGAGGCAGTGACATGATGAGGGCCGTATTGTGATGGATGGTGCTGTCAGAATCCACTGAGAATTTAGATATTGCCAGAGTAAATTATATTTACAAAGGACTGCATTATAGAAAAGTGTGATTGCACTCTTCTGTGACTATTATTTGGAGTGTTAAAGAAATGGGCTGGTAGTTAAAGCAATGATACACTTTCCCTTTTCTCAACCTACTATCTCTTTTTGTGTTGCTTAGCTACAATGGAAGCAAACCCCAAAGCTTTTTTCCATAGGCTTTTAGTCTAAGGATGAAATATAACTTCTTCACCTAGCTTCAAACAATCCAATATATCAAAGGCAAGGCACTTGTAAATCAGGTTTATCATGCCAGATATTCTATAGATGTGAAGAATAAACTACCGTTGCTGACTAGAAACTAAAAGATGAAGACTTGAAACAAATACAATACCTTGTTTTCTTGCTCAGTGTGATATCGCCAATAAAAGCATTTTCACAAATAAACTGACTTTATCTGCTATTTCCTCTTCAAAGGTAGATTCAACAAGTCAACCTTTTGCTGTTCGTTTTGTTATTCACATAAGGTATAAGAGGTTCAGTTTCTTTAAGTGGCAGAACATAGCATGCATGTTTGCAATTTCAAGCCTTTTCTATTACATTCCAAAGTTAGACAGCTTGATCACAAATATTATCTCTAAGCAATTTTATTTCCAAAATTGTGCCTAGAAGGATAGTGGCATTTTACACCTCAGTGGTATGGTTCCAGAAACATTTTCATTTTCTGGACAGCTTAGGATACAAAACAAATGACAATGACCATTCTTCTGTTTACTGCTTTCATACCCTGTGTCTATATGAAGATCTCAGAATTGCTGTGGATTCCTGTACTCCAGATGGTATAGTTGCCAGTTGTGCCATTTTGTCTGAATAGAGTCCATGGCCCTTCCTAACAGTACACTCATTTTCTTTGGAGAGAGTAACGCCAGGTATCCACTTCTCATTGCAAAAACACGAGCCAAAACAACCAGATTCTTTCTTTACCTGCACATTTTCTTCAGTTGGCCAAATGATCAATATCTACTGAGAATTTGCATATTGACTAAGTAAAGGTTTGAGAAAGGATGGTTGAAGGTGTTTCATTCCTCTTATAGAGGGTGGGGATTCCTGCTCGGGCTGTTAGTGTTAGAGATGGTTGTTGTGCTTCCTATTTCCTGTTATGTGTCTTGGTTTCTCCCTTGGCTTTTTCCTATTTTCAAACCTGGTATGTTAGCCTTTTGCCAATTCTGTGAGACCATATACAAACACACACACACACACACACACACACACGTGGGGACACATGCACACACACACACGGACACACATACACACACACACCCCAATATCCTTTCTTACAAACAAATTCCTTTTACTTGAGACAGAATTAATTTTTTATTTTATGACAATAAAAAATCCCCTGATTTGCACTCATGTCATGATTCTAAATCTTATGGAAAAAAGTGACAACCAAAATCCTGGTGGAATATGTATTTGACCTACTTCTCAAAAATTGAATATTCGTAATTAAGTTTGTGAATAATGAAAGTGTGGTATGATAGGTGTTATAGAGTAAACAAAAAATTCATGCGGTATCTTAGAAATATAATTATGTTCTCTTTGACTCTTTCATTTTTATATGAATTTATTATGCTGCAGTTATTCTCAAAAACTTGAAATATTAAATCTATATGGGAAATTCATAAAGAACTCAATCTGAGTAAGATAAAAAGCCATTAGGCTTTCTCTCATCTCATATTTCTTGATGAATTGAGTTTTTGATTTTTGTTTCTTTAGAGTTTTTTGAGAGCCTTTGTACTCTCAAAAAAACCTATTTATTCCCAAGAACATTCTGTTATTTTCATTACATGCTCCTCAAAGTGGTTTAAGATTAAACTGAAAAACCGAAATTTTATTGCCAAGATTTTACTGACTTGGTAGAACAGATATGTAAGAATTTGTAATAGTAGAAGATTGTTCAAACTGTTAAACAATTTCTCTAAAAACATTTTTTTCAGTGAAATTATAGCAATATAAGTTGATGCGGGCTTAAAATTTTCTGTTTATCACTTGGTGACTATAAATTAGAGAAAATAGATATTAAATATTATAAATAAAAACAGCACAGTATATTTCTATATTAGCATGAAAACCTTATGTTGTCTACAACAAAAAACAACTTACCTGACTGACAATTTTTAAATAGGAATGTATTAACTTACATAACTGAAGTTTACAACAGTAAGCCCATTGTTAAATATGGCTTGACTGTTTGGATTATATGACGTAGCTTTGCTTCTATGTCTTTTTAATTCTCCTAGTTTTTTTTTTTTAATTTCTATTGATATTACTAAAAAATGATGCCATTGTCCCAGCCCCCACATCTGTACTCTATGTCATTTGGATGAGGGTAATGTGCCCAAGCCTTACAATTTTAAGCAAAATTTGAGGATTCCTTCCAATTCAATTGAATTAAATCACATTAATAAAACATTGTAGTCAGAGTGATGAGATATATTTCTTGGTAAATTCTGCATCATTTGTTCTACTCCTGCAGAAATGATAGGGGTGTAGCTTCCTCAGGAGCACATGAATCCCTAAAAGAAAATCAGAAGCTGTTAGAAAGTCTGAAGTACAAAAGGCAGTTTTACAGGCAATCAACAATTGTTCAGTCATTCTCCAATATTTTGCTACTGTAAGGGAACAAGATTGACATATACATGTTTTGTGAAGCTTTATCTTCACTATCTATTACTTTATAAGCAGGGCTTGTGATTACAAGCCAGCAAAACGGTGTTTCATACTAAGGTAGATTGGCAGAAGTTCAATATGGACAGGACCTAAATGTTTTTTAGTGTTTTTAGTACATTTTAGTTAATTTTCATCAATATCAAATTTATAATATTCAGAGGCATGAGCCAATCAACTCAGCCTTTCTCTTCTTTCTTATCATCCTTGCAAAGCAACATTCGTAAGTTTAACATACCTGAATTGAGACCATTCTGGTTTACAAAGTCTGAAATGCAAAACAATTAACTTAGTTGATAAGGATAACTGATCAATAAAGTTACTTTGGAATGAGGATTGAAATTTTAATGTTCTCTTAAATTTTCTTGCTCTACTTTTACTTCTTCCAGTAGCATTACAATACTTTGAGAGTATCTTCAAACTCTACTTCATTTTATGGAAATTTATATATAAATAAATACTTTTCTCCACTCACAGCCACAACATTGGGTAGAATGAGTTATAGGATAGAGATTGGGACATTATCTGGAGAGATTAGCTGGCCTTTACCTTGCTTGTTTCAGTTTTTTTCCAGAGACTTTTTCATAGTCTCTGAATTTTGGTCTTGTACCATGTATGCCAGAGTACTGGAATAAGAGATACTGATCCATGCTAACTGAGTTCATATGACATTAAAGTATTACTCAGAACTCCAATTTATTTTTTTAAATGGAGAGATTATTGGCCAAAATGTCCAAGTACTGGTTTCCTCTGAACAATACATTCTCCCTCTATTAGCAAGCTACAAGGACAGCCAAATTATTAGCCAACTAAAATGGGATTATTATTTTTATGATAGAGATATTTAGTGGCATCAGGTTTTTAGAGTAAGATGCCCACATCTTCTTAGCCTTGACAACTTCTTTCTAGAACAAGGTTCAGGTGGGCACTGCTCAAGTTCACCACAGTTACTCTCCTTTATCTCTGCTTTATGATTGATCAATGTCCTTTGTCTAAATGATTCATACTTTCTTTAAGTAAATATATTTAGTCAAGCCATTTGATCCAGAAACTTTATGTAAAATATATTTATATACTTTAGCCTATTATGTATCAAAGCCAATCTGGTTGAGCAGGATCTTAGTTTTTCTCCTATGTACAATGTAAACAAACTTTATTGCTAGCATTTTAATTTAATTCATTAAGAGATTTGTAGCTAATTGATTAAGTGCCCACTTCTGGCATACTGCTTGACATCGGACCTATATTATCGTACTTAAACATAAATGAGGCAAATTGCATGATTATTATTTTAGAGGACACTTAAGCTCAAAGAGGTCATGCAACTTGCTCAAAGTCAAGTACCTAATTAGTAACAAAAATAGGATTCAGCATCATGTTGCTGTGATTCTAACACCAATGCTCTTTCAATATGTATTAAGGAGGAGGATATATTTAGATGGGCTTCCTGTTATCCCATTATTTCTAAAACTATTAAGGAGTCAAAGCCTTGATAGCTGGAGAAAATTAAAATTTTTAATTGCATCACATTTCATTGAAAGGTGTTAATTTATTATAGTATGTATTTCTATTTTTTCTATAGTTGGCAGCTCTCTATATTACATAGAGTAAAAAACATGACACATCATGTTCTTTAAACAGGAAAATTAAAAATATTTCTAATAACTAAAAACTTGACTGCATATTAAATGATGATTATGAAGTAGTAGTGAAACACTGTGACCCCTGAGATAAGTGAAACAAATTAAATAAGAACTACAATCTACCTGAAGTCAATTTCCTAGAGGCTGTTACCAAGCCACAGAGTAGAGCAGTGGAACCAAAACAGAACCAGATTTCTCCGTGAATTGAGAGAGAGAGAGATCAGAGTTCAGAGAGTTTAAGGCAACTATAATTTTCAGGGATAAGTATGAGAAAGGAGAAAGCGAGAGAGAGAAGAGAAGAGAGAAGAAAAGAGAAACCAGAGATTTGAAGAGTTCCATAGAAGCATTTGTTCATATATGAGGATGAGAAAAGAACAAACAGAAAGCAGGAGCTCAAATAATTCTCAGAGCTCACACAGGGTTGCAAATAGTTGTTTTTCAATCAGCCAGAATCCAAAGATTTCAAAATACAGGACTGTTTGACAGAGTCCTCAGAAGATAATTACATTAATAGTGGGGCTAAATTAGCCCCTAGATTCTGCCCTGAAAAAGCTTAAAAGCTTTCTTTCAAAGGGTCAAATGATCACAAGTAACTGCTGGCAAAACAAAGTTTTACACTTTAAGAGAACACAAAAAAATCCAGCACCCAACAATAATATGAAAAATTCACTTTAAAAGTGGTTGACATAAAAAGAAACAGGAAAATATAAATCATAACTAGGAGTAAAACTAATCAACATAAACTAACCCAGAAATGACTGAGGTGATGAAACTAGCAAACAAGGATATTAAAATACACATTAAAAATATTCTTCACATGTTTGAGAAAGTAGAGGGAAACAAACAAGAGGAAAAGATAAGTTTTTTAAAACATTAAAAGGCCAAAATTGAACCATTACAGATGAAAAATACAATATTTGAAATGAGAAATTTATGGGAAGGGATGAGCAGCAAATTAGATACCGTAGAAGAAAAGATCAATGAACATAAAGCTATGCCGATATAAATGATCTAAAATGAAACAAACAGAGGAAAATCACTGAAAAGAATGGGCTGTGATACAATATCAAAAATTTAATATATGTGTAATTGGAATGTCCAAGAAGTAGGAAAGAAAAATGAGGTGGAGTTGAAGGTTTAGGAGAACATTTGAAGTAATAACAGCTGGAGAATTAATAATGAAAATTGTAAAATTGCTGATCCAAGAAAGACAAAACAACAAAAACAACAAGCAAGTCAAGTAGATTAAAAATTGAAAAAACTAAACCAAGTAATATTGTAATAAAATTACTACAAATGAATGATAAGAAAAAATGGTGTAGACCAGTGATAGAAAAAAAAAATACATTATATACAAAGACCCAGAAGACTAGGATAACTACAGGTTCATTGTCAGAATCTAGGCAAATCAGATATAATATAGCAATGTCTTCATAAAATATTAGGCAAGCAAACAAACAAAGACTGCTTGGGAAGATATAACCAGCGAAAATGTCTTTCAAAAAATGAAAGGGAGTAAGACTTTCAAGCCAAATAAGAACTTGGAAAACTCATGACAGCAGATTTTCATCATAAGAAATGCCAAGAAATGTGTGGCAGTTAGGAGGAAAATGATACTACATAGAACCATGTATCTGCAAACAGGAATGAGAAACATCAGAAATGGAAAATACTTGAGTAAATATGAAAGATCTATTTTATCTCATATTTCTTACTTTTAAATTTTTTTCAGAACATAGAAGACTTAAAGCAAAAATAATAACCGTGTTTGATAGGATTTATCAATAAAACATAGAAGTAAAAATGCTGATGACAACATAAAGCTTGAGAGGGTAAATGGAAGTAGACTGAAAAATTATATATATATGGATTATATATATATGGATTATAATATTGTTTGAAGGTAGAGTGTGATAATTAGATATGTATTTTTAAAATCTTTAAACAACCACTAACAACAAAGCAAGCAGGCATTGCCTTCAATAGCAGTTAAAAAAGATCACAAAAATATTCAGAGGAAAACAAGGTCAACAGCAATCTCTGAAACAAGTAGCAACATGATAGATTCAAAGCTAACAATATATAAAATTAAATTAACAGAATGGTTAGTTCTGAAATGAAAACATACAGATTGTTATCCTGGATAAAAAAAAGAAAGCAATATTCAAATATGCATTTTTTTTTTTTAAGAAACTCACTTTAAAACATACAGATATGTTAAAAGAAAAAGTTTGGAGAAAGATCTATCAGGCAAATGTTACCCATAGGAAAGCGGAGTACCTATAATAATATCAACAAAGTTGGTTTCAGAGCAAGGAACATTATTAGAGAAATAATAGAGTATTTCATAATGACAAAAAAAAATTTATCAAGACACATAAAAATCCTAAATATGTATGATACTAATAGCAGAGCTTCAAAATTCATGAAGCAAAAACTATCAAAAATTTTAAAAGATATAGACAAATCCACCACAATATTTGACAATTTCAATATCACTCTCTGAGTAATTGACAGAGCAAGTCAAGAGAAAATCATTAAGGGTAAGGAAGACCTGGACAACATAATCAACAAACTTGACCTAGGCTAATTGGCACAGGTAGAACACGCTATCTAATTATATTCTTTTCAAGTTCATATAGATTATTCACAGAAAGACTTTATTCTTGACATTTAAAGAAGTCTCAGTAAATTTTAGAAAATAAAAATCATATAAAGTATATTTTCTAAACAACATAAATAAACTAGAAATTAGTGACAGAAGCATATCTAAAAAATCTCCAAATATTTGGAAATTAAATAATATCTTTCTAAATGATACATGATTCAAAAGACTAATTAGGAAACGTGACATGAATGAAAATGAAAACACAACATATTAAAATTTGCAAAAAGCAGATAAGTAGAAGCTTGAAGGAAATCTATAGCAGTTGATGCCTATATTTAAGTAAAATAAATATCTCAATCAGTAGTCTAAGAAGCTAGAAAAAATAAAATAAACTACATCTAACATAAACAGAAGGAAGGAAATAATGATAAGCAAGGCACAATATTTGTCCAAAAATGTATTATTTTGCTGCAACTTTTTCTGTGACTGGCAGTTTATGTAACATAATACAAGACCTATTGCCTGGGTGAACTTTTCTTCGTGCATTCTTTCTGTTTTTTAAATTATCCCGTCCATGAAATAAAACTTAAAATGCTTATTGGATCACTGTGGTCATCAATAATAAAGAGTTTTATAAAATGAAAAGCAAAGTGAAAATATAAAATAATATTTTTTGCTATCTGTAACAATAGCCAAATCGTCACAACTACTAATCATTTTGAAATTCTGTACATTATAAACCATTTTACAATTCAGCATGGTTTTAATTATCAACGAATCAACGTTTCCAAATTAACCTTATGGATGTTGCTATAAACTTAATGCTGTATTCCTCAAAATTCATATGTTGAAACCCTAACCCCCAGTGTGGCTGCACATGAAGACAGGGCTTCTAAGAAAGTAGTTAAGATTAAGTGAGTCATAAGGGTGAGACCCTGGTCCCATAGGATAGGTCTTCATAAGACGAACTCACTGGCCGGGCTC
>NW_007252279.1:17696-19863 GCF_000164805.1 Carlito syrichta | reverse complement strand
ATCTCTACAATAAATCAAAAAATCAGCTGGGCGTGGTGGCGCATGCCTGTAATTCTGGCTCCTTGGAAGGCTGAGGCGGAAGGATCGCCAGATTCCAGCAGGTTGAGGCTGCGGTGGCCGGGAGTGGCCACTGCACTCCAGTCTGGGTGACAGAATGAGACTCCAACTCAAAAAAAAAAGAAAAGCTCATTTTTTTCTACCTGTCTCTCCACCCTGTGAGGATGCAATGAGAAGAAAGCAGCCTCTCAGCCAGAAGGTGAGCGTTTACCAAGAAATCAAACCCTGCCAGACTCTGGATCTTGGACTTTCAGGTCTCCAGAATCATAAGAAAACAAACTTATGTTGTTTAAGTCACTCAGTCTATGGTGTTTTGTTCTGGCAGCCTGAGCAGCCTAATAGAGGCATTAACAACTAAGTTGAATTTTGATATTCATCAAAATACATCATTTGTTGACACTGCTATTTAATGGAACATGTATATGTTTATATGGTATTAAGGTAAAATCATTTAAAAATAGCCAAAATCATTGCAATGTGACTTATGCAGGCACTAGAAAAAATGAAATGCAAGCAGCCAGGTTTAGGCCATTTTCACCAGTGGTGTCCCAGTCACCTATAATATCTCTGTTGCTAGACATCAAGGTCAGAGATCCTGAAACTTTGCTGTGCTAGAATAGAAGTGAGCATGAGCCAACAGCTATAGATATTCTCCCTCACTCATCAAAAACTGTGATGTACTCCCTCAGGACCACCAGGCAATGGTGGCATAGGAGGTAATTGTGTCTTGTAGGAAGTTTCTCTTGAGAGCGGGTAATCAAATCATCTTAGCCTCATCAAATACACCTGACATCACATATAGACCACAGTCAGGCCAACCATGCCTTTTAGTAATTACTTAGACTACTGTCTCCCCAAAGTTCTGTTCCTTCTTTCACTCAATAGACATTTGCTGTGCAAGATGAGATAGGAAATTGCTTTTTTAAAAAAATCATCAGACTCAGACCATCATGGAAAGGTACTTTTAGTCTATTAGGTAATGGACATATACACCACAAGCACAATACACAACAAAGAGTAGAAAATGCTGTGATTAGGGAGCACAGAGACAGAAAGCCCAGAACACATCAGAAATCTCTTTTTCTGGACCTCTTCGAGCAAGTGTCACAGTCACTATCCCACTCCCAGGGCCTGGGATAATATGACCATTAAGATCAATTCACAACAGGGATTGAAGTTAGTTAGGTCATTGCCATAGTCCATTTGGCATCGAGGTGATTCTGTTCAGGATGTCAGGGAAGGCTATGTGCCTCATACACTAACTGATGTGAAAAGGCCTCATGACATCTTAAGAAAAATGTTCAAATGAACACATTTTGTGCCTAATGCACTTCCTACATCTTACAGGTCCCAAGGGGCAGTTTCAATGACACTAATGGGAGCTTTTATTCCCCCCCCCCCACTGCACACCATGTGTTACATTGGCAGGTGATAATGATGAGCACATTTTGTTTACCCTTTAGTTGCATAGTTACATTCAAACATACATCTGGGCCTTGTTATTCTGTTTTTTTTTTTTTTTTTTAATTAGGGGGAAAAAAAGAGAGAGAGACATTACTTCATGTTTTTTTCCCTTTGCTTTCTATAGTAGCTTTTTTTGCTGTAAAGTATCCACAAATAAAAATTATCTTTTCCTGCTCTGTGGAAATCATCCTCAGAAGAAAACTCCTAAGTAGTAGAGGAGCTTCTCAGATATCTATATGGGGGCAGAAAAAGGAGCTAACATTTATTAATTGCCTCTTATATACCAGGCTCAGTATCTTCACACAGAAAATTTACTGAGTAAGCCCTTTATTTTTTTTATAATCAATATTTTATATTATGATATTGTGGGGTACAGTGAAGGGTTAGGTATACAAATATGTTTCATTCAGGCACCCTTGTTGATAAGAAGTGTTTCCCCGTCCCCAGACAGATATTTACTACCGTTAATCCCATCTCCCTTCTCCCACCATAGTTTCCCACTACTGTCAGTCATTTTCTTATAGTATTACATTGGTCCACTATATGTGTGAGAACATGTGATACTCGGATCTTTGTTTCTGTGAGAGGTCACTCAGTATTATAGACTCTAGTTCCATCCAGGTTGCTGCGAAATTCATGATTTTGT
>NW_007252279.1:16818-17666 GCF_000164805.1 Carlito syrichta | reverse complement strand
GACAGCATGGTTGCTTCCAGGTTCTTGCTATGTGAACAATGCTGCGATAAACATACATGTGCAAGTATCTTTTTATAGAGTGATTGAGTTCTCAGGATATATTCCCAGTAGGGGGATTACAGGGTCATATGGGAGGTTGATATTTAGAGCTTTTAGGAATCGCCACACTGTTACCCACAGAGGTTGCACTAGTTAACACTCCCACCAACAGTGTAGAAGTGTTCCCTTTTCGTCACACCCTCTCCAGCAACTGTTATGTTTTGAGTTGTTGATAATTGCCATTCTGACTGGAGTTAGGTGGTATCTCAGTGTGGTTTTGATTTGCATCTCCCTGATGATTAATGAGGTTGAACATTTCTTCATGTGTCTGTCAGCTGCTCGGATGTCTTCCTTTGTGAAGTGTCTGTTCATATCTTTTGCCCATTTTATAATGGGGTTGTTTGTTTTTTTCTTTTCAGCACGTTTGAGTTCTTTGTAGATCCAAGATGTTAAGCCTTTGTCAGACATGGTGTTGGCAAATACTTTTTCCCAGTCTGTAGGCTGTCTCCCTGCTCTCTTGATGGTTTCTTTGGCGTTGCAGAAGCTTGTCAGTTTAATAAGTTCCCATTTGTCTATCTTCTCTCTTATGGCCTGTGGGTTTCAGGATTTGTTCGGGTATTAGATGTCAGTTCTGATTTCCATAAGGGCATGTCCTTCATTTTCTAAGGTTCTTATGGTTTGAGGTTTTACATTTAGGTCTCTGATCCATTTAGAGTTAATTTTTGTGTATGGGGATAGATAGGGGTCCTGTTTCAATCTTCTGCATGTAGTCAGCCAGTTTTCCCAGCACCATTTACTGAATAGGTTCT
>NW_007252279.1:15620-16798 GCF_000164805.1 Carlito syrichta | reverse complement strand
ATTTGATGGATATTACATTGAATTTGTAGATTGCCTTAGGTAAGATGGACATCTTCACATGTTGATTCTTCCAATCCATGAGCATGGAATATTTTTCCACTTGTTTGTGTCATCTTTGATTTCTTTGAGCAGTGTTTTGTAGTTTTCATTGTAAAGGTCTTTCACGACTCTGGTTAGGAAGATGCCAAGGTATTTCATTTTTTTGTGTGGCTACTGTGAATGGAATTGTGTTTTTTATTTGGGTTTTTGTTTGTTTATTATTGGTGTAAAGAAATGCGATTGTCTTTTTCATTTACTTTGTATCGTGAGACTTTGCCAAAGACCTTTTTCAGTGTAAGGAGGTTTTTGACAGATTCTCTTGGGTCTTCAAGTTACACAATCATATCATCTGCAAAGAGAGATAACTTGACTTCCGCTTTTCCTATTTGGATACCCCTGATTGCCTTCTCTTCCCTGATTGCTCGAGCCAGGACTTCCAATACTATGTTGAACAGGAGGGGTGAGAGTGGGCATCCTTGTCTTGTTACAGTTTTCAGGGGAAATGATTTCAATTTTTGTCCATTTAGGAGTATGCTGGCTGTGGGTTTCTCGTTGATGGCTTTGACTATTTTGAGGTATGTTCCCCGTATGCCCAGATGTTCGAGGGTTTTTATCAAGAAGGGATGTTGGATTTTATCAAAAACTTTTTCTGCATCCAATGATACAATCATGTGGTTTTTGTTTTGACATCTGTTGATGTATTTAATTACATTTATGGTTTTACGAATGTTGAACCAGACTTGCATCCCAGGAATGAAGTCTACTTGGTCACGATGGATGATTTTTGAGATGTGTTATTGAATCCAGTTTTCTAGGATCTTGTTGAGAATTTTAGCATCTATGTTCATCAAAGATATTGGACTGTAGTTCTCTTTCTTTGTTGGATCTTTACCTGGCTTGAGTATCAATGTGATGTTGGCTTCGTAAAATAATTTGGGGATTGTTCTATCTTTTTCAATCGCCTGGAATACCTTCAGTAGGATTGGTATCAGCTCCTCCTTAAATGTCTTGTAGAATTCTGCTGGAAAGCCATCGGGACCAGGACTTTTATTGTTAGGTAGTTTTCTTATTATGTAGTCGATTTTCTTGATTGTTATTGGTCTATTTAGGGTCTCAATTTCTTCTTGTTTCAACCTAGG
>NW_007252279.1:14242-15064 GCF_000164805.1 Carlito syrichta | reverse complement strand
TTAGAGTCAATATCTTTCTTTAGTTTTCCTAGAAGTTGCTTTATGAAAGTTGGCACACCTATGTTGGGTTCATATATGCTTAAGATAGATATTTCTTGTTGGTGGAGTGAACCTTTTATCATTATGTTGTGGCCCTCTGTATCTTTTTAACTTTTTGATAGCTTAAATGGTATTTTGTCTGAAATTAGGATCGTGACTCCTCTTTCTTTATGTTCCATTCACCTGAAAATTTGTTTCTCATCCTCTTACTTTGAGTCTGTATGTGTCCTTTCTAGTGAGATGGGTCTCTTGAAGGCAGTATATTGTTGCCTGGTGATATTTTATCCATTTTACCATTCTGTGTCTTTTCAGTGGTGCGTTTAGTCCATTCACATTCAGGCTAATTATTGAAATGTGAGAGTTCATCCCTATCATAGAATTCTTATAGAGTTGTTCTTCCTCTTGGTTCTTTTGTCTTTCTTTTGGTTTGGGGATTGGTTCATATGTGTTTTATTCTTTTTCCTGTACTCTTGTGAAGAACGTTGTTCTTTTTTCCTTTTCTTCTGTGTTTAGTACTTTCTTAAGTGTTTCATGTAGAGGTGGTTTTGTGGCAGCATAAGTTCTTAGGAATTGGATATCTGGGAAAGATTTCAATTCTCCCTCGCTAATGAAGCTTAGTTTGGCCGGGTAGGTTATTCTTGGTTGAAATTGTTTATCTTTTAGTACTTTGAAGATAGGGCTGCAAGCTCTCCTAGACTGCAAGGTTTCTGTAGATAAATCTGCTGCTATTCTGATTGGTCTTCCATGGTAGGTGATCTGGCCTTTTTCTCTTGCTGCCTTTAG
>NW_007252279.1:13400-14222 GCF_000164805.1 Carlito syrichta | reverse complement strand
AGTGTAGGTAGTAGTCTCTAATGATCTTTTGTATTTCTTCAGGGTCAGATGTGACTTCATCTTTTGTGTTTCTGATTGTGCTTATTTGGTTTTTTTCTCGTTTTTTCTTGGTCAGTCTAGCTAGGGGACCATCAATCTTGTTTATCCTCTCGAAGAACCAGCTTTTTGTTTTGTTGATTTTTTGTATTATCTTTTTGTCTTCTATGTCCTGGATTTGGGCTTTTATTTTGGTGATCTAGATTCTTCTGCTGAAATTAGGGTTTTTGTGGTCTTGCTTTTCCAGTTTCCTTAGGTGGCTTGTTAGGCTGTTAATTTGTGAACCTAAAATTTTCTTCATGTGCGTTTGTAGGGATATAAATTTCCCTCTTACTACAGCTTTCATGGCGTCCAAGTTATTTTGGTAAGATGTTTCTTCATTTTCATTTGTTTCCAGGTATCTTTGATCTCTGTTTTGATTTCATCATTGATCCAGGAGTTGTTTAGCATCATGCTGTTTAGTGTCCATTTCTTTGTGGGTTTGGGGGGGACCTTGTTGGTGTTAATGTTTATTTTTATTCCACTGTGGTCCAAGAAGGTGCATTGTAAAATTTCGGTCTTTTTAAATTTACTTATGCTTGTTTTATGGCCAAGTATGTGGTTGATCTTAGAATACGTTCCATGTGGTGATGAGTGGAATGTGTATTCTGTGTTCTTTGGATGGAGTGTTCTGTAGGTATCAATTAAGTCCATTTGGTCAAGAGTCACATTGAGGTTCCGGATCTCATTGCTGATTTTTTATCCTGATGATTTGTCTAGGGTTGTGAGTGGGGTATTAAAGTCCCA
>NW_007252279.1:0-12166 GCF_000164805.1 Carlito syrichta | reverse complement strand
CCCTCTGCCTTACAATCTGTCCGTGCAGCAGTATGTAGGCTTGGTCCCTTAGGAACCGAGCTGGGGGTTGTTGATAAGTGGGCAGGGCAATGGAAATCTCTGCCTGGAGAATGGCCGAGGTGGCAGTTTCACTTTCACAGATCATTTCTCTCTGCTTGTCTGGGTACCCAAGCTTGGGATCATGTTGTGAGTGCCTCAGCCAGGGTGGGCCCAGAGCTCCGGAGCTCCAAAGCTCCAAAGGGCAGGCGGTGAATGGTGAGAGTGGGCCCCCCACAGGGTACTTCAGCCAGGAATGGGACTGGTGTCTCTGAGGGTTGGGCATCCAGAGCCTCCCTGAGTGACAGGCGGCTTGGTGCTGGGTGCTGGGCGAGAGACAATGTAGCAGAGAGGGAGCTGAGAACCGAGACTCCCACGCAGGTGGTAGTCACATATGGTGGAACAGCAGCAGCCAGGGGTCGCAATATCCAGCCCTGCATGGTACTGAAGGTCCCTGGGCCTCAGACCAGTGCAGCTGGCGGTGGGCTGGGGGATGGTGGAAGAAAAGTGTGTCTTTTTGGGAACTCATGTTCAGAGAATTACACAAGTCCACCTATGCTGTCGCCATCTTACAAGCAACCTCCCCAAGCAAGCCCCTTAATTCTTAATCTTCTATCAGTCTCCTGGAGTGGGTTTCTAAAACATGCCTTAAAGATTTTCCCCAATGTGACACTTAGATGACATGACCTATGGTGCTGGCCGGTGCCTCCCTGCAAAAGCTGACTTAGGTCTCTGTCTTAGTCCTTTTGTGCTACCACAACAAAAATACCTTAAACCAGGTAATTTATAAACATCAGAAATTTATTTCTTATAGGCCTTGAGTCTGGGAAATGCGGGATCAAGGCACCAGCAAGTTCAGTGTCTGGTGAGGGCCCAGTCCCTACTTCCAAGGTGGCCCCTTGAACACTGCGACCTTACATAGCAGAAGGGACCGAAGGACAAAAGCATACTGGCTAGTTCCCTTCAGCCCATTATAAGTCACTAATCTCATTCATGAGGACTCTGCCCTCATGACTTAATTGTCACCTTAAGTCCCACCTCTTAATACAATCACATTGAGGTTTAAGCTCCAACATTAATTTTGAAGGGGTTGCAAACAGTCAGAACACGGCAGTCACTGACTGATTCATCTGACTCAAAGTATATGCCAATCACTTTCTTGACCATTGTACCTCCTAGCCTGATGTAGTCTATCCAGGCTGCAAATTTGCAAATAACACTTCAATACCTTGTGACTTTGAGTTGAGATCATTGTCTCAACAGTGCTACCAGTGATTACATGAACTATATTTTAGTGGAGAAATATGAATTAATCAACTGTTTGTCAGTGCTATAGGTTATGTACCATGTGAAGTAGACTTTGAGTCAGTGATTTGCTATACAAAATTGAATAGAAAATAGTTTCAGAATCAGCACACCTGAGGGGAAAAAAGAAACCAAAATGGTCAGAAAAAGAATGTATTAATTTTCTGTTGCTGCTGTAACAAATGACCACAAACTTTGTGGCTTATAAAAAGACTCATTTATTATCTTATCTGTAGATTAGAAGTTTAGCATGTGCTTCATTGAACTGAAACAAAGATGTCTTCTAGGATGAGATGCCATCTTGAAACTCTAGGGGAGAATCCATCTTCTTACATTTTCCAGCTTCTAGAAACCACCCTCATTTCTTGGTTTGTACCCCTTTCCTCCATCTTAAAATTCAGAAAAGACAGGTTGAGACTTTCTCAGATTTCATCACTCTGATTTCCTCTTCTGTTTCCCTCATTCACTTTTAAGGATTCTTGTGATTACATTGGGTTGACCAAGATAATCCAGGATAATATCTCTATCTTGAAGTCAACTGATTAACAATTCTAATTTTATGTGCAGTCTTAATTTTCCTTTTCCATTTAACCTTTACATATTCATAGGTTCAGAAGATTTGGATGTCTGTATTTTGGGGTGGTCATTATTCTGCCTACTACAGAGAAGCTGAAATGAATTCAGTTGTCCTACAGAAAAGATGAGCCTTCAGCGCTGTTCTGAAGTGGGACAAGGGTGACAAGTCTTCCTAGCCCTTCATGGACTAGTCATTGGATGTGGTCTGTCCCTGGGAAGGGGATATAATCATGGGTAAGGCAATTCTTTATATGCATTCTCAGAGTGATGCATCTGAGATGTCAGCCATTATATCATCAGTGGTTGGGAAAGGAACATTTCTGCCTTGAATGGTACTTGGATAAATTTTGGATACACACTACAGTTTTCAATAAGTTAAGGCAAAATTGTTCTCACTATCTATAATTATGCGGCTGTAACTTACAGCTGTTGATACATATTAACAATCTATGAACAACAGTTTGCATCAGTGGTGCGCCATGCCTCAACTAGGTCTCCAAAATAATTTTAGCCAAACTCTACCTTAGAGTATATGTAAATTTGAGGCTATTAATCAACTTAAAACTTAATCACTCAGAACATTTTTCTCAATGCCATGATGCAACGTGTCTTTGTTGTCTTTAAAAAGCTGTAAATCTTTCTTCAGGATTTTTATTATTTCATTATTGTGGTCTTGTATAATTTGTGTAATCAATAATATATCATAAATAATAGAACACAGTTTTAGTGAGGTGTTAAGAAGCGGTACAGAAAAATTTCCATGTTTTTGACCTTCTGACTTTTCATCTCTAAAATAAATATACTTGTGTTTTAAAGTATAATCTAGAACATAAATTACCCATATAGTACCTGAAAAATAATGACTGCTCAATAAATTGTATCTATATTAATAGGACTTATTGTGGTGTTGTCCCAATTTTTTCTCTGTTCCACTAAATGACTGCTTCTTAGAGGACAAGATGCTGCATTTTATCCCTAGTTGTCAGCATAGTATCTGGTATATACAACTTTTTAGTGCTTGTTGATTGGGCAATTAATTGGTCAGTTAGTTAACTGGATGGGTGGATGGATGGATGGATTAGATGGATAGATAGATAAATACTATCTCCATTTTGAATTTCATAGCTTGACCTTTTCCTTAAAGGTCTTCTAGTTATGTCTTCTCAGTAGGACTTTCTAAATATACCTGCTATTACTACCCAATACAAGCTTTTTATTCCAGATGAGTGGTCTCCTCACTTCCTCTGATCTAAATATATTACATTTGGCTCCACACTGTTCTTGATATGTCTTCCCTCCATCCCTCCACCATCCCAACCTTGACCCATATCAAGGTCCAGATTGAGTTTTACTTTCCCACAAAGACCTTTCAATTTAGTGTTCTTTCAGAAGATTGTCAATTTTGAATTCCCATTCCCCTACAGATCTGCAGCACTCATTTTTCTGTTTGATATAATAACCTGTGCTGTTGTTTGTGTTTTGTCTTGTTAATTGCATGAACTCAAATGCTTCTAAGCTTTGTTAAGGCAGGAAGCACATTTCATATCATATTTTATCCATTCTGAGATACTTTTTTTTCACGTTTTAACATCTCTGCCATCAGAATTTTTTATACCAATTCAAAATGATTATAGGATTGAATTGCAGTGAGTTTTTAGAGAGAATATTTGAGTCTGTTTCTGTCACAAACCACCAATCTGAAACCACTTTAAGCTTAACTTGCTGTGTGTATTTAGAATGCAGAAATGAGTGAGTATTAGCTTTAAATTTTCAGGTAAGATTTGTTTTCCCTCCCTCACCCAGTGCTCAGATTGAGACATGCAACTTCTCTTGTCCTTTTTCGTTGTTAGTTTTATTTCTTATTTGCCCTTACACCAAGTACTTAGCAGTTGTTTCTGCTTAATGTTGGAGTCTCTTTTCACACCCCCTGTATTGAGCACTGTCTTCCTTGGTTATAAATAAAATTATCATCCATGTCACAAATGCTGGCATCTTAGTCAACTATATATGATACTACTTGTATTCCCCAAGTGCTTGGCATAGTGCCATTAGAAGATTAATATGTATGTACTCAGTTGAATTAAAGTTACTCTCAATATTCTTGTTCTTCTTATTCCACAAGCTTCCTTTTTGCTAATCCACTTCTTTATTTTCTTTTTTTTTTTTTTTTTACTGACTAACCTAGACATGAGGTAAGGGGCCAGGATTAGTATGCAATATACAGGTTACCTCTGCAGTTCTTTAAATCAGACCTCCTGGGTTTGTATATGTGCATTTTGTGCATTCTAGCTTTTGTACTCAAGATATAAAACCTAGGACTGATTTAAGCCTCAATTTTCTCATTTGCAAAATAAGAGTGACAGGAGTATTGAAAAGAAAAGATGTAAAGATTAATTTAGAAATTCATTTAATATGTTTAGTCTCATTTCAGGGACTATGTGTTGTTCATTATCTATTAGTATATTTAGTCAAGTCATGCATATATGTCCTCCATATAGACCAAGATCTTACTATGTCTCAATCAATAATCTGTGCCTTATTGACAACTGGGGCAATAATAGTACTGATTTTCTAGGGCTTTTGTGAATGTTAAGTAAAATAGTATATTTTAAATGTTTACCACACTTCATAGTATATTAGTACCTCTACTCACTATCTCCTATCATCCCTGCGATAGCGCTATGAAATTGGTACTATTGTTACTACTAATTTTATGGACCAGAGTGTAAGTAAAATTGCTCAAGTGAACACAGCTAGTGTTGTATGAGTAAGGATTCTTGGGTCTGTCTGAGATTAGAATCTGAGAGCTCCATCATTTACCATCTGCCAATGGAAAGTAACTGTGAACTGGGCCTCGCCATTTTAAGCTTTTCCCATTCCACACATCTAAATGTGTGCACTCTCTGTCAAACACAAACATGAAAGAAGGCACTGAAAGCAACATAGAGTCATTTTTTCTAGCTGAGAAAAGTATGATGTTAGAAAAATGTTTGCACTTGAAACTGAGACCATATGGCAATGATTTAAATGTGAACTTAGCAAGTCAAAGAAAATGAGCAAGCAATAAAGCAAAAATTTTAAGTAGAAATTTTTGTTTTTCCTAAACTTTTATAACAAATGACTATAAGACACCTTTTTGCTTTGGTCATGTCATTTTGCATTTGTCCATTTAAAGTATCTTTTTATATTTTCCTTCCTGTAAAAGTTTAACAAGACATTTTCAGTAAATGGTGGTTTTCTTGCTTGATTAAATGATTCCTTTATCTGTCTAGTAGCTTCTAACCTCACCAGAGTGGAATAATTGCATAGAAATTTCTGTCTGTCATGTCTTTTCCTTAGGAATAATAACAGGGTATATTAGTAATTATCTTCTTAATATTTATCAGAGAATAGGAAGCATTAGTAGATAATTAGTGAGTTCTCCAATCTCCTGAACTACAGAACCAGTATAAAACCTTTAAAAAGCTCATATTTTAAAATAACTAATCTGGAAGAATACTATGCCTTCCTACATATAAATTGATATTTTTATTTGAAGAATTAATGGCTTTGAAATTATATACTATTTTCTGTGTAATTACTTAGGGACGTCTAAATATCTAAATGCTGGCTCGGAGATAATAATGAACATTATTTATGAACGTTATTATTAACTACCAAATAAAGTCATTTTGTGTATGAAGGCACTATTTTCTGAAATTGCAGATATGTAAATTCATTCACTTAATAATTAAATCATTTAACACATTTTGATTGAGCACCTAGGATATTCTAGGCTGTGGGACACAGCAATAAAAAAGACAAGGTTTCTGCAGAAATTATGTCTACATTCTGGTGATGGGGCACACTACTTCAACAGAACAATCAATAAGAAAAAAAAATAGATAACAACAAAAGTTCTGCAGAGAGTTAAAACAGTGACGGGACAGGCAGCAACAGTCATATATTGCATTTTTGCTGCCTGCCTGTTTGTAACTATCGTGTGGAACACTAAACAAGCAAACCATAAAGGTCCACTTCTGGAGGTTGTAGTCTATCAGTTTACTGTGTATATAAGAAAACATACAGATGTAGAATGTCCCCTGAGAAACGTGTGAGTAATGTTTAAAGATGATCAGTGTCTGAGAAAGAACTTTAAAATCTGAGGACAGCCGGGCTTGGTGGCTCAGCCCGTAATCCCACGCCTTTGGGAAGCTGAGGTGAGTGGATTGCCCGAGCCCGCGGGTTCGAGACCTACCTGGGCAGTGAGACCTCATCTCTACAATAAAATAAAAAAATTAGCCAGGCGTGGTAGCACACGCCTGTAATTCCAGCTACTTGGAAGGCTGAGGCGGAAGGATCACCGGAGCCCAGCAGGTTGAGGCTGCGGTGGCCAGGAGCGGCCACTGCACTCCAGTCTGGATGACAGAGTGAGATTCCAACTCAAAAAAAAAAATCTGGGGACAAAGAGAGAAGAATTTATGGGAATAACATAATATTTCTTATGAGTCTTGAAGGCTGCATGGGATTCTATAGGTGAGTAATAGTAAGGGTACAAAAAGAGATATTTAATAAAACCAGTGAGTGTGAGCCAGGCAACAGAAGAGACTTGTTGGAGAGAAAGCAAGTGGTCTTGTAAGATGAGGTCTAGGGAAACTGGAGATTAGTGGGAATGTAGAAGGATCACTGAAGAAGACATTTTTATTTTTTAATTGTATTTTATTTTAGAGTGTTGGGTAAATACGATGAATTACTACCTAAGTAAACTGCATGCAGATGAGACGGGCTTCTAGCAAGCCCTCTCTGCCACTGACAATGAACCTGGTACCCAGTGTGTGCTTGTCTGCCCCTTATTCCTCCTTCCTTCCTCCTTCCTTTAGCCGTGTCCAGTGTCTGTTCCCAGTTTGTGCTAATGTGACCAGTGATTAGGGCTGGTTTATGAGTGAGGACACCCAATATTCAGTTTGTTTCTGTGATAGTTCACTAGTATGATGGTCTCCAGATGCATCCACGTGGCTGTGAAGGACATGATTTTTTTCTTCTTTATGGCTGTGTAATAATATTCCATTGCATTGCCACATTTTGTTTATCCAGTGCACTTTCAATGGACATCTTGATTGGTTCCATGTTTTTGCTACTGTGAATAGTGGTGCAATGATCATACATGTGCAGATGTCTTTTTGATAGAGCAATTTATGTTGCTCTGGATATACTCCCAGAAGTGGGATTGCTGAATCATATGGAAGTTTTACTTTTAGTTATTTGGGAAAATGCCACACTACTTCCCACAAAGGTTGAAGAGCTTACATTCCCACCAACAGTATGAATGTGTTCCCTTTTCTCTGCAACTATGACAACACTTGTTGTTTTGGACATTTAATGATAACTGACATGACCAGTGTTAGGTGGTATCTCATGGCAGTTTTGATTTGCATTTCCTTGATGAGGTTGAGCATTTTTTTCATGTTTGGCTGTCTGAATATCTTCCTTTGAAAAGTGTTGATTCATGTTCTTTGCCCATTTTTTTTGTCCAATTTTTTAATGGAATTATTTGGTTTTTTTTCTGTCAATTCATTTGAGTTCCTTGTAGATCCTAGATGTTAGACCTTCGTTGGATACATAACTTGCAAATATTTTTTCCCATACTTGGATTTTCTCTTTACTTTCTTGATTGTTTCCTTTGCTGTGTAAAAACTTTTTATCATGATAAGGTCATATCTGTGAAAATTAGATTTTGCTGCATTTACTTTTGAGGGCTTGGTCATGAATTCATTGCCTACTCTGATGTCCAGAAGGATGTTTCCTACGTTTTATTTATTTTAAGATTCTTATAGTTTGAAATTTCATATTTAGGCCACTGTGCTAATTTTCTTTTTTTTTTTTTTTTTGACTTGGAGTCTCACTCAGTCGCCCAGACTGGAGTGTAGTGGCATGCTCCCGGCCACCGCAGCCTCGACCTGCTGGGCTCCGATTATCCTTCTAAGAAGCCAGAACTACAGGCATGCGCTACCACATCCAGCTAATTTTTGATTTGTTGTAGAGAAGAGGTCTTGCCAAATTGCCCAGGTGGGTCTCAAACCCACAGGCTCAGGCAATCCACTCACCTTGGCCTCCCAAAGTGCTGGTATTACAGGCTGAGCCACCAAGCCCAGCCGAGTGAATTTTTTCATATGGTGATAGATAGGCTCCAGTTTCATTCCTCCATGTGTGGTTAGCCAGTTTTCCCAGCACCATTTGCTAAATATTGTTTTTTTCCCCCATTTTTTCTTTTTGTCTGTTTTCTCAAAGATGAGTTGGTTAAAAGTCTTAGGTTTTATTTCTAAATTCTCAGTCCTGCTCCATTTGTCTATGTGTCTATTCCTGTACTAGAACCATGCTGCCTTGGTTACTATAGTTTTGTAGTAAAGTTTAGAGTTTGGAAGAGAGATGTCTACAGCTTTGTTCTTTTTGCTGAGGATCGTTTTAGCTATCAGGTTCTTTTTTGCTTCCATATGAATTTCAGTATTGTCTTTTATACGTTTGTGAAAAATGATGCTGGCAATTTGATAGGAATTGATTTGAATTTGTAGATTGCTTGGGTATCATGGATATCTTGGTAATAATAGTCATTCTTCCATTTCATGAGCATGGGATTTGTGTGTGTGTGTGTCATCCTTGATTTGTTTCAGCAGTGTTTTGGAGTTCTCATTGTAAAGGTCTTTCACTTATTTGGTTAGATGGATGCTGAAGTGTTTTGTGTGTGTGTTCATCTATTGTGAATGGGATTGTGTCTTTTATTTAGTTTCCAGCCTACTTGTTATTAGTGTATAGAAATGCAACTGTGTTTTGCACATTGATTTTGTATACCAAGACATTGCCAAAGTCATTTATCATTGCTAGGAGGTTATTGACAGACTTTCTAGGGTTTTCTATGTATAGAATTACAATATCGGCAGAGAGATAACTTCCTCTTTTCCTCTTTGGATACCCCTGGTTTCTTTCTTCTGCCTCATAGTTCTGGCTAAGACTTCCAATACTATGTAGAATAGGAATATATTCTGACAATGAACCTGGTACCCAGTGTGAACCTGCCTACCCCTTATCTCTCCTTCTTTCTTCCCTCTCTGCCTTCTTTAGCAGTGTCCAGTGTCTGTTGTTCCCACTTTATGCTCAGGTGTCCAGTGATCAGGGCCTAATTATGAGTGAGAACACATGGTATTCAGTTTTTTTGCTTCTGTGATAGTTCAATTAGTATGATGGTCTCCAGATGCATCCATGTGGCTACAAAGGACTTGACTTTTTTTCTTCTTTATGACTGTATAATATTCCTTTACATATGTATGCCACATTTCGTTTATCCAGTCCACGGTTGTGTTGTACTCCTCCTTCTCCTGGGGGTGGTAATCTTTGAGAGCCTGAACATTGTGGGTCCTGCTACTCTTTGTGTCTGGCTACCTTAGGAGGCTACCACCATTTGGTTGGTGCTGGAAGGTGCTTGCAAGGTATCCCACAATGTAAAAGCATATGGGTTCAATTCTAAAGGGAGTTGATCACTGATATCTCTTGAGGACCCTCTGGAGAATCTCTCTAGTGTCTCAGTCTATGAAACCGGTCTCTGAGATGTACAGTAGCATGGGCTTTGTTCTTATCCCCTTCTCAGGGGCTATATTATTGTCTCAGATGTTGTAATGGGCTCTGCCAGTTGGCCTCCAGTTGGGAGGTGGCACTTGGGGGAAACAGCCTATTGTGATGGTGGTTATGTGCTTTTTGATTTGGCTTCTGTTTTCTCAAGGAAGTGTGCGGTTGACCTAGGTAATGGATGGGGTTATGGGAACTCCCAAAGATCCTCAGTTTCTGGGATTTCGAGGGGGGGAGGGGAAGCCTGGTCAGGGTTGGCTTGGTCAAACTGGGCTGCTCTCTAGCTCCCCACTTTGGGAATTATTGCCTACCCCAGTGGGAAATAAGACCCTCGGCCACTGTGACCATGCTGTGGAGATGGCCAAGTTTTTTCTGTTGTACAAAAGAGTTTACACGGGGATAGAGAGCTTTCCAGGACAGCAGGTGCTCCCTTTCTGCTGCCTCTGGCTTTCCTCCCTTTGTCTGAGGTTGGCATAGCTCAGAACTCAAAGCATCTTTCTGCAGCATTTTTCCTACAGGCTAGTACCAGCTGGTCTGAGTTCCAGTCCCTAGCCGTGAGCATTCAGTGGGGATCCGGATGGGAATGGGATCTCTGGCCACTGTGGCAGTACTGCAGGAATGGCAGAGCTATCTGTTGCCCAGAAGCATTCACACCTGGAGAGAAGGTTACCAGGAGCTCTTTCTGACTCCCCTTCCCTCACTAGAGGCTGATCTGCCTTCAGAGCTCAAAAGTTCTTTCAGCAACAGAATCTCTGCTGCAGCTTGCTTCAAACTGAAGCTACCTGCAGTGGTAGAACTTACCATTGGGGTGAGTGAAGGTGGCTGGGATTTTTTCCCAGTTTGAGAGCTAGCCACTGAGCTCTGTATATAGTTAATGAGTTCTCAGAGATGGTTTGGTTATTGACAATCAGAGTTCAAATGTGTTCCAGGTCCCGTGTGGGCTCTAGCAGCACACAACTGTGCCATATATTTCTTGTGTGGAACTGGAGTCTCATGAGGCAGGGGATGGGGGTCTCCCAGTCCTTACCAGTAGCAAGTACTGAGTCCTAGCTTCCTGCACTCAACCTTTCCCATATCCCAAGTCTGTACTTTATTTCTGATGCAAACTGTGCAGGGAGGGGCCTTCTTGGTTTCAATTTCCACTGTCAGTCCTCTCTCCTCTATGCTTTCTGTATGTCCTGTGGTCCTCTGCGGGATGAGAGGTGCATCCTCCATCTCAGCCTGCTCAAACTATTGGGGTTCACTGACTACTAGGGCTCTCTTCCTTGGTTTGCTCTGTGAGAGAGGAGTCAGTCAGATGCTTCTAGGTGGCCATCTTGAATCCTACTGAAGAAGACATTTTAATATTTGGTTTGCATTGTTCCACTTGACTGGGTTGCCAGTTGTAAGTTCCCACCTCCAGGTTCAAATATATCAAGGTTCAAATCAAATCATAGCTTTAATGTATACTTATCAAGTGTCTAATTTACAATAGGCATCTTTCTTAATGTCAAAAGGGCCTCTTGTCTCTTCTCAATTTCTTTAAGAATATGTTCGTGATATTGCTATTACGCCTGTGACATTATAATAGGCAAGGGGTCTGTTTAAAGGGGGGATATATCTATAAATATTTTAGGCTTTGCATGTCACTTGAGGTCTGTGACACCTACTTAACTTCTTTGTCATGCATAAAAGCAGTCACAAACAATAAACAAATACATTCTTTGCTTTTTTTTAACCTCCACCCTCTGAAACTGGCTATAAGTCTATGAAGATAGAATTCATGTCTACTCACTTATTGTGCAGTGAATTTTATACAGAACACATAATTAAAACTAGTAAACTAAGTATATATATCCTTGACAATACTTGACGTCATTTTTTAAGAAATCATTAATGGTGTCTTAACTCTATCTACTTACCCATAATGTCCAATCACCAAATAACTTATTATATTAGTACATTGTTAATTTAGGTCATTTATTAAAATCTCCCAAATAACTAGACTGAATACTTTACAACTCAATCATTTTTAGCATGATAACAATAATTTTAACAATAACTGCATGGTAAATTGACTATTTATTTAAAAATGTACAATTATTTGACCAAAATTGTGTACACTATTTTTTCCTATTAATTCAGGCATTGAATATTGTGGAAAACAATTGAGAGTTTGTGTTACCATCACTACATATGAGTACTTGCTTGTACTATTTTTAATAAATATGTCAACATTCAGATTAATAATAATGATAAAGGAAGGGAGATTGGGGTTAGGACTAGAGAAATTAAGGTGAGGTCTGAGGAAGCAAGGAGATATCACCAAGGAGGGAGACCTTCCTGAAAGACATACTGAGAGATCCTAGGATGGAGCCCATGAGTTCAGAAGCTTTGCTGACCAACCAGGATGCGACAAGGACAAGGAAATCAGAAACCCCAGTGTCCAGGGAAACAGCTGAAAATAGGCCATCAGCCAACACTAAAGGGATCTCATGAAGCAGCCAGAAGAGTGGATTTGAGGAACGAGGAAGAAGAGAATCTTGAAGACTGAGGTTATTGTCAGCCAGCAGTGATGTAAGAAGATGCATTTGGCAGTGGCAAAGGATAATATAGATAAGACCAACTCTTAATAGGAAATATCTATGAAGAACAGAAACTGCACCCATAGTAT
>NW_007252278.1:576786-582820 GCF_000164805.1 Carlito syrichta | reverse complement strand
GTGTCAGAGTCCAGAGTCTCACTCTGTTGCCCAGGCTAGAGTGCAGTGGCAAGCTCACGGCCACCCCAGTGTCAACCTGCTGGGCTCCAGGGATCCTTCCACTTTGGCCTTTCAAGTAGCTGGGATGACAAGCACATGCTGGCACATCCGGCTTTTTTTTTTGTTTGGATTTATTGCAGAGATGAGGTCTCAGCAAGTTGTCCAGGCTGTTCTCGAACACGTGGACTCAGGCAATCCCCTCACAATGGCCTTCCGAAGTGGCAAGATGACAGGCTTGAGCCATTGCACGTGGCCAAAAATATTTTTTTTAATAATAAAATAAATAGTTTCATGGAAAAGAAACAGGAGGCATGAACAAATTTAAGACATGGTCACCAATTTCTTTGTATGATGGAAGAGCAATCCACCATAGGCTAAAGAATTCTGTAAATCAATTATGACTACATCTTATATTCACTCTTCATATTTTATCTTATATCAAGAAAACCTTTTAATAGCAGCACCAATAACTCTTCTTATAAAAAAAGTTCCTCTAGTTTCATATAGCACATAATTTTTCAATCTAAAGTATCAATTATATACTTAAAAGAATATTCTCTATAGCATTATATTCTCTTCCTTTTTTTATTTTTAATATGAGTAATAATTTAAAATTTGGCAAAAACAGAATAGTTCAGACTTTTGGGTATTCTCAGATTTTAATGCATTTAAAAACTATTTTATTATTAATATCATTCTCTTATGATATTACCTTAGAAGCAATTTTGTAGGCTTAACTATTAACAAAATAGTGCCTGTGGAGCAAATAGTTTTTTATGCATTTTAACATAAAATTTGCATTCATTGAAACAACTCAAAATTTTAATCAAAAGTCCTCAAAGTTATAGATCATTCTCATTTGTGACTTCCAACTTCTTTCCAAGACAACAATGAAAACTTATCTGTGTATATTTTTCCTGCTGTTCCAGAAAGTTGGCTTTCAATATCTTAACCCTGATTTTTAACCTTACAAAATACAGACAACAAAAATACAAAAATATAAATCATTCCGAGTGGTGAAAGCAACTGCACTTCATGCTTAGGTGATTACAGTTTAAACAGCTCAAGGCACTGGTAATCTGACACAGGTCTCCCTTAACAATATGTAATGAGGCCTTCCCTAAAGATGCTCACTACAGTGCTTGCATTTAGTTGAATATGTGCACAAAAGAGTAACTGGAAGTAGATTTTATCACTCAGACTACTCAAAATTATATACAAACTCTACTGAAAAAGAAAAGCTTGCAGGCGTCAAGTTTTCTTTTTTAAAATCTTCCTTACCAATAGATAAAAGTGACAAAAGCCAAACACTTGAGGCTATCATGCTCATTAAATTTTAAAATTCCTTTTCTGCACTTTCTATTTATGCAAATAAAATCTGAAGTAAGCAAAGCACCTGGGTACATTTTCAAATTCATTCTCATATTAATAAAGCAAAATTCTAATTACCCCTACATATATTATAGTATTGTCTTCATTAATTTCATGGTAAGCTGGTTGCATAATTTTACCATGACAGAGAACAGGTTCTAAGGAATTCAAAATGTCTATCTTCTCCTTGGAGAGTAGGGAAATTTGAATAAAGAATACACATGTACACACTTAGCATTTATTCAAGACGCCAGTCCTACTCCCAGATATCCTACTGTCTTCAAACTGGGTAAGTCACAAGAACTCTGGTGACAAGCATTCATCTATAAAAGGAATAGGGTTGGTTTAGGTCAATATCTCTCAAACTATAGACTGTGGGCACTTGAGGATGTATGTTCATATTCTTGGAAGCCTGAGAATGTTACAAGATATCTTGCTTAGATTATGATATATATATGACTATATTCTGATAATTTCATTGATAATTTTTACCACTGATTCTAATCACATAATTTCAGATATGATTTTGAAAACACGTTTTTGAGTTCTGATGTAAGCTAGTTACAGAGACTATGTTTAATTCTTAATATAGTGTTTCTAAAATTGGAATTCACTATGTATTCTTCGGGCCTGAGAAACATTTTTCATTAGCACAAATTCACATGCTATTCAAGACCAAGAGACACTAGATTAGATTATGATCTTCTTTCCAGTTCAAAAAAAGTTCTCTTGTATTGCAGTCTATCAATAATTTATGGAGATCAAATTTTAAAAGCACACTTAGAGAAAGCAAACATCAAAAAAGGTGTTATGATATCTAATGCAACTATGTTCTACTTGTTTTCCTTTTGAAATTATATGCCAAGAAAACTTTTGAGATAACAATAAGCAGTCCATAGGCAAAATTAAACAGGGCTGACAAAGTTTTTATAAGCAATGGTCACTCTATCATTTCAAATGGATGACCAACATATAACTAGAAATCAGAAAATTCAGTTTCTTTTCTATTTTGCCTCTGGCTTGAAATAACATCTTGGTATTAGAGTGATTCACTCGTGCAGCCTCATTTTTCACAAATTTAGTACATCATGCTACTCGGTGAATAAAATGTGCAATAAATACTGAGAATTCATATTATATGATGATAATCCATATGTGTTAAATTTTAATTTATATAATAACTAGGAAAATAACAAATCTACAAATACTTGCTTTTATTAATATTATCTGTGACTATACACATTGTAAAAATAATTTTGTTTTTGACTGGATGTAATTATAAAACATTATGACCCAGTTTTTAAAACATTTATGTTCAGATTACTTCATCTCATTTGAAATTTTGCAATTTGCTAATTAGCACTTAAAGATATTTTATTGGTATAAATCACTCTATATGGTTAAAAACTTAAAAATAAAAATGTAGAGGGACTCTGGCTCTCCCCCCGGGGGCTGCAGACCCCAATGTTGGCAGCCTGCTCTTCACACGGAGCTCAGCCGTCGTCACTGCTGGGGCATCGCAGCAGTCTGGATAGCCATTGCAGCCACCGACACAGCAGCCACTGGCACCGCCGTGGCCTCAGTGGCATCCATAGCACCTTGCGCCACCCATGCCTGAGGGGATTCATGACTTCAGTCCTTGAAGCCCCTGCAGACAAGATCTGCTGGGATCACTGCCACCTCTGCTGCCACCATGATGTCCTGCCAGCTGTGGGTCTCCTCCTTGTGCCCTGAGGCAGGATCCCATCTCCAGCCTCCTGTTGGCTCCACCACCTCTGGGGCGAGTAGCTGAGATAGCAACACCTGCTGGTGATTCAAGGTAACAACACCGAGATGGGAGAAACAAGCTTGAAAAACAGACAGGACACATTTGAGTGGTGAATGGAGGGTGATCTCAACTGTCCTTCATAGCAGGCCAGGGGCAACTGACCCTAACTGTGAACTAATTTACCAGCTTGAAAAGACAGCTAGAAATCAGAGCTAAAAGGACGTTGGACTTAAACGAAAAGTCTCAGAGTGTGCTCGATTGGTTCTGTTAGTTTAATGACTTAATTCTATTCCTACTGTTTTGTTCCTTTTTTTCCCCTTCCTTTTCTTCTCTTTTCTCCTCTTTGTAAACCATATCTTTGTATAGAGGAATAGCACACCAATAAGGTGTTTTGTTAGCTTGTATGTTAACAATATTGTATGTTTTATTTTTTTTTTGTATGGGAGTTGATTAGTCTGTAGCCATGGTCTATTGTTTTTATCTGTTTCAGTTTAGGTCTCTCTCTCCATTTGTTGGTACAATCATCTGTTTACCCCCTTACTCCTCTCTCTCTCCACCCCCCTCTTCCCCCCACTGTCTGCTCCATTCTCTTCCCTCTGCTAACCACATTTTATTTCAGGGAGTAAACCTACAGCCCCACTGCACGACAGATTCCAAGGCAGTGGGAAGTGGGTTTCAGATTATCCATACACCTGTCGGCGAATACCAGGACCTGCAGAGATTTTGAATCACAGCTCCCTACTTAAGTAAACCTCAAAACTTCAAAAAGGACCACCCCCAAACTATAGTGCAACTCCAAAATTGAACAAAGTAAGAGGATATACATAAAGAATAGGAGACTGAACAAACAGAAGAAAAATCAATTTCTCTACACCTGAATAACAGAATTAAAGAAGACGGTGATGTGGAGTGAAGGAAAAAGTAGAGAGGGGGAAAAAACACACACAAATGAATGAAGAAAAGCCAAAAGAAGAATATAGGTCTCACACAGACCCCTGGGAGATCAGACACTGAGAAAACAGATTTTGGAACACAAAAAATGAAGAGCACACAGAATGACTGGTCACATGAAACAAACCCAAACATCAAGACATTAATAAAGAGAATTTTAAAAATTGAGGAGAGACAAGAGAAAAATAAGAAGGAGCTGTTGTCAGAAATAGAAGCAGTAAAGAATACTGTGATGGAAATAAATAACAAACTAATAAGCATGGAAAGCAGAATTAGCCAAGCAGAAGAAAGAATCTCAGAGCTCAAAGACCAAAACACAGAACTAACCCAAACTGTCGAAAGCATAGAAAAGGAGCTCAAAAAGACAGAACAAATCCTTCAAGAGATGAATGATCACTTCAAGAGACCGAAGCTAAGACTAATTGGTCTTCCTGAGGCAGAGAGAGAAACAGAGGCCACGCTGGAACAAACATTTCATGAAATCATTCAAGAAAACATCCCTCATCTCATCAAGGATGAAAAAATTCAAACACAAGAGATTCAGAGAACCCCTGCAAGAAAACAAATGAGAAGACCAACTCCCAGACATATAATAATTTGCCTAAGCAAAGTAGGCATAAAAGAAAAAATCCTAAAGGCTGCAAGAGAAAAAGGTCAGATTACCTACCAGGGAAGACCAATTAGAATAGCAGCAGATTTATCTACAGAAACCCTCCAGGATAGGAGAGCTTGGAGCCCTATCTTCAAAGTTGTAAAAGATGAACAATTTCAATCAAGAATAACTACCCAACCAAGCTAAGCTTCATCAGTGAGGGAGAATTGAAATCTTTCCCAGATATCCAATCCCTAAGAACATATGCTGCCACAAGACCACCTCTACAAGAAACACTTAAGAAAGTATTGGACACAGAAGAAAAGGAAAAAAGAACAACAATGTTCTTCACAAAACTACAGGCAAAAGATTAAAAACACACATGATCCAAGTCTAAAGTCAAAAGAAAGACGACACACAAACAGGAAGAACAACTCTGTAAGAACATTATGATGGGGATCCACTCTTACATTTCAATAATTAGTTTGAATGTGAATGACGAAATGCACCCCTGAAAAGATATAAAATAGCAAAATGGATAAAATATCACCAGGCAACAATCTATTGCCTTCAAGAGACTCGCCTCACTAGAAAAGACACTCAGAGACTCAAAGTAAGAGGATGGGAAACAAATTTTCAGGCAAATGGAACACAAAAGAAAGGAGGAGTCATGATCTTAATCTCAGACAAATACCCTTTAAGCTATCAAAAATTTAAAAAGATACAGAAGGCCACTACGTAATGATAAAAGGTTCAATTCATCAACAAGAAATATCCATCCTAAACATATGCACTGAACATAGGACTACCAACTTTCATAAAGGAACTTCTAGGAAAACTAAAGAAAGATATTGACTCTAACACCATCATAACTGGGGACTTTAATACCCCACTCACAACCCTACAGATCATCAGAACAAAAAATCAGCAAGGAGATCCGGAGCCTCAATGTGACTCTGTACCAAATGTACTTAATTGATACCAACAGAACACTCCATCCAAAGACCACAGAATACACATTCTACTCCTCACCGCATGGAACGTATTCTAAGATCAACCACATAATTGGTCATAAATCAAGGATAAGCAAATTTAAAAGGACCAAAATTTTACCATGTACCTTCTCGAACCACAGTGGAATAAAAATAATCATTGACACCAACAAGGTATCCCCAAAACCCACAAAGACATGGACACTAAACAGCATGATGCTAAACAACTCCTGGGTCAATGATGAAATCAAAACAGAGATTAAAAGATACCTGGAAACAAATGAAAATGAAGAAACATCTTACCAAAATCTCTGGGACGCC